>NC_048304.1:55175471-55245737 GCF_013100865.1 Trachemys scripta elegans | reverse complement strand
TCTCCACCAACCAACATCGCCCCGGTGATACCTTAGCTGGGCGATGTTTTAAATGTAATGAACTGGGACATATAAAGGCTCACTGCCCCAAGAACCCCAACCGATTACAGTTCATTACACCCCAATCACACCAAAGATCCCCAACCCCAGATGCCTCTCTCATACCTTCGGAGTGAAGGGAAATCTTGAGAGTGGGCGGAAAGAAGGTTATCGCTTGGAGGGACACTGGGGCACAAGTGTCAACTATCCACCAATCCCTAGTGGACCCCAAACTCATCAACCCGGAGGCTCCAGTGACAATTCAACCCTTCATGTCACAGTCTGTAACCTTGCCTACAGCCAAGTTGCATGTCCAGTATAAGGGCTGGTCAGGAATGTGGACTTTTGCAGTCTACGACAATTATCCCATCCCCATGCTGCTGGGGGAAGACTTGGCCAACCATGTGAAGCTAGCCAAGAGGGTGGGAATAGTCACCCGCAGCCAGGCTAAGCCAGCTTTCACCCCCATCCCTGTTCCTGAGCTGTCCACCAGGGCCCCGTCTGTGTTACCAGAGACCCAGACAAAGGTGGTGGAACCGGATCCCCTGCCAACGACTGCAACAGCCGTAGTGGATCCAATCCCAGAGACCCAGCCAAAGCCAGTCCCAGAACCGGAACTGGCAACGCAACCAGCACCAGAACCATTGCCAACACTGAGTCCAGCGCTTGCAAACCCGTCTACAACTCCAATGCCAGAGGGCACCAGCGAGCCTGAACTGGCGGAAGCAGCTGATAACCCTACCCAAGAGGCTCAGCCAGAGCCTGAAATACCACATAGTGCACCAGCGGACAGTGGTTCACCGTCAATGGAAACAGCCCCAGCACCTGCATCGCTTCCAGAGGGACCAAGCCCCAGTCCACAGTCCAAGGAGGAACTGATGTCTCCAGCATCAAGGGAACAGTTCCAGGCCGAGCAGGAAGCAGATGACAGCCTTCAGAAAGCTTGGGCGGCGGCACGGAGCACCCCACCGCCTCTTAGCTCTTCTAACCGATCCCGGTTTGTTGTAGAACAAGGACTTTTATACAAGGAGACTCTTTCTGGTGGGCACCAGGAAGACAGGCAAGGCATGTTAGTTTTACTTTGTTTTCTCAACTTGTAAATGTACCTTTTACTAGAGTGTTTATCTCTGTTTCCTGTACTTTGAACCTGAGGCTAGAGGGGGGTCCTCTGAGCTCTTTAAGTTTGATTACCCTGTAAAGTTATTTTCCATACTGATTTTACAGAGATGATTTTTACCTTTTTTCTTTAATTAAAAGCCTTCTTTTTAAGAACTTGATTGATTTTTCCTTGTTTTTAGATCCAAGGGAATTGAATCTTGATCCACCAGGAGTTGGTGGGAGGAAGGAGGGGGATGGTTAATTTCTCCTTGTTTTAAGATCCAAGGGGTTTAGATCTGTATTCACCAGGGAATTGGTGAGAGTTTCTCAAGGCTTCCCAGGGAAGGGAATCCACTTGGGAAAGGTGGCAGCGGACCAGATCTAAGCTGGTAGTTAAGCTTAGAAGTTTTCATGCAGGCCCCCACATTTGTACCCTAAAGTTCAGAGTGGGGAAGCAGCCTTGACAAAAGGGTTAAGAAGCTCAGGTAACCTGGCTGACACCTGACCCAAAGGACCAATAAGGGGACAAGACACTTTCAAATCTTGAGGGGGGGAAGGCATTTGTTTGTGCTCTTTGTTTTGGGGGTTGTTCGCTCTTGGGACTAAGAGGGACCGGACATCAATCCATGCTCTCCAAATCTCTCTGAACAAATCTCTCATATTTCAAACTTGTAAGTATCAGCCAGGCAAGCCGTGTTAGTTTTATCTTTGTTTTCTCAACTTGTAAATGTTCCTTTTGCTAGAGGGTTTACCTCTGTTTGCTATACTTTGAACCTAAGGCTAGAGGGGGTTCCTCTGGGCTCTTTGAATCTGATTACTCTGTAAAGTTATTTTCCATCCTGATTTTACAGAGATGATGTTTACCTTTCTTTCTTTAATTAAAAGCCTTCTTTTTAAGAACCTGATTGATTTTTCCTTGTTTTAAGATCCAAGGGGGTTGGATCTGGACTCACCAGGAATTGGTGGGGGAAAGGAGGGGGAATGGTTAGTTTCTCCTTGTTTTAAGATCCAAGGGTTTGGATCGGTGTTCACCAGGAAATTGGTGGAGAAGTCTCTCAAGGCTGCCCAGGGAAGGGTTATAGTATTTGGGAGGGAGATATTTTGCGGGGAAGACAGTTTCCAAATGACTCATAAACGATTTGGTGGTGGCAGCTTACTGATAACCTAAGCTGGTAAATAAGCTTAGGAGGCTTTCATGCGTGTCCCCACATCTGTACCCTAGAGTTCAGAGTGGGGAAGGAACCTTGACACCTCTTGAAAAAATCTCCCTGCTCCTCACTTAGCTGATAAAGCTGAACTGAAGGATTTATTTGTTATATAACTTATTCCCCTTCCTTTACAGGAAGAGCTGTATTGCTATAAAGCACCTGTTTAGTGATATACTTGCATACGCATGGGGGAGGGGGGAGTTACTGCTTTAACTGTACCAGTATAATTATATTGGTATCTCTTGTGTGTGTAGATGAGCCCTGAGTGACTGATCTGCCCTATGCAACGTTTCACAAGTATAAGGTGGTTTAATTTGTAACCCACTGGTGAGTGTGTGCTACGTCACCTCCATGCTTTCTAGCTGTAGCAATGCGTGTTTTAAGCTGGTTCAGTCCCCTGTTGTAGGCCAAGATGGCAGCCGTCACACTCATCCCAAATCCCTCCCTGTGGATGTGGCTTTCCACCTCACTCAGACACTTCTCTTGCTAATCTAAACACATACAGGTCCGGTTCTTCAAACTTGCCATGTGTGTTGTTCTGGATGATAGTGAAGCCTGGATCTGAGCTTCAGAGCTGGGGTGGGATTTTTTTTTTTTTAAAGATTCAAAATAGTTTTTCTTCTTACAAAAAACTTTTATTTTCTGCCCTTTCTCTAATGTTTCCCACCCAGTCAATTCGAACAGATGGGAGCTGTAGAGCACCCTGGTGACCTCCCTCCAGTGGAGGTCAGCCTCTCCAACAAAGACATGAGGTCAGGCACAGCCAACCACAGCATCCTATCCATCAGGGAGGAAGAAGAAGCAGGCAATTTCCTGCGTTCTATCCCAACGCGAGAATCCCTTCAGTGCCCTCGGGGCTCTGTCATGAGCTTCCACAACATCCAGTACACCATCAAACAGTCCCACGGGCCCCTCTGCAAACGGACAACGGTGGAGAAGAAGGTTCTCCACAATGTGTGGTAAGTTCATGCATCCCAAAATCTCTTTTGGAGAAAGGAGAGGAGTGAAATCTGCTAGAGGGGAGAGGCATCATCTCCAGCAGAAGCCTCCTTTAAGACACTGGGGACTAGGGACAAGGAAGGGAACATGGTTACTGCTTTCAAATTGGCGTGAGGGAGGACGTTTCACTTTTTTATTTATAATTTTTCTAAAACTTCCCACCCCATGGAATGTGTTTGGATCCAAAGTCAGGCCCCGGTTCTGCCAGGAGCTCCACGGAGGCAGATCGCCATTCAGAAGTAACCGTTTCCCTTCTCTTCCAGTGGCATTATGAAGCCGGGTTTGAATGCTATCCTGGGACCAACAGGGAGCGGCAAATCCTCGTGAGTCTTTCTTTGGTTTCCTCCAATGGAGAATGAACAGTCCTAGGTGGAAACTGAACTCCCTGGAGGCTGGAGGAGACTAGTTGGAAAAATCTAAGGCCTTGGAAAGGCACCGTCGTGATTTAGGAACATAAGTCTGGAAGGGACCTGCTGGGTCAAGTCCCCTGTTGTCACAGGCAGCCACATCATATCATCCCAGCCATAAATTTATCAAGCTCTGTCTTAAAACTAGTTAGGTTGTTTGCACCTGCTACTCCAGTTCGAAGGCTGTTCCAGAATCTCGCCCCTCCGATAGTTAGAAATCTGCTAATTTCCATCCCAAATTTATTCATGGCCGGTGTATACATATTGCATGGGCTTCAACCAAGAGTGTAGTTTCATGCAGGGGTTCTCAACCATTTTCATATTGCAACCGCTCTGGACCCCCCTCCCATATACTCTCTCCTGTTTATCAGGGTGGTTGTGACTCTGTCTTCTGTCAGGATACGACCTGCAGGTTGAGAACCCATGGTCTAGTCCTTAACGAAGAGCCAGGACTCCGGGGTTCCATGCCCAGCTCTGGGAGGGAGCAGAGTCAGACCCCAGGGTTCTGTTCATGGTTCTGTCACTGATTTGCTCCATAACCTTGAGCAAATGATTTCCCTTGTTCTCCCCATCTATAGCATAGGGGATGATAATACTTTCCAGTCTCACAGGGGTGCAGAGGGGCTGCAGCAATGTTTGTAAAGTGATTGGAGATCCCTGGGTGAAAGATGCTAGAGAAGTATAAAGTAGGCTACTTCCATTTAAAAGTTGGATCTGTTGACTTGCTCTTGTGTGGGAGGAAAAGAGGAGAGTGTCTTGCATTGCCACGCTGTCACCACCCCAGTGGTCAGTTTAAGAGTGATAGTGATGGGCAAAGTAGCTCATGGAAGATCATTGCAATGCAAGGCCTAGAGCAGGATCATCACCCAGGAAGATCAGAGTGGGGGTGAGATGGTCTCTTACATGCCATCGTTGAACTCCTCCCAGCAGGGTGGAGTGAGTTAAATCAGTGATTGAAATAATGATTTAAATCACCACGTGGCAAACCTTGATTTAAATCAGCAATTTTCATCAACCTTTCCATTTGTACTTCAGTTATTTTCTAAAGAAAGGTGCCTTCTCATTCGTTGACATAGCTATTAAAATATGTTGATTTACAACTAAAGAGAGCTTTTATGCTAGATTTGGTGCATCTTTTCGCTGCCTACAAGGGTACACTACAACTATATACATTTATTTAAGCAATGATATAGCAGAATATTTTCAGATTCTTATTAATTGTACATTTTAGTATGTTAGAAAAAATGAATGATATCTTGCTTATTTATGAGATAATTAACATTTTGCTCATGATTTGTGTCAAGCTGCAACTGGAATTTAATTAAACACACAAAACAGCATATGTATGTATTATTTAAATGCTTTATGAGATTATAAGCCATTTAGGCCTTAACATATTTTGCATTAAATTCAGATTTCATTGAAACAGGTTTATATTTAAAAATACTTATTACAATTTAAATAAAACCAAAAAAATCAGATATAAATAACATTATTTGATATATAAATTTTTTCAAAAAAAGTATCCATTTTTATGGATAGGACAAAACCCTATCTGCTTAATGCTGTGTCTACATTACAGAGCTTATGTTGGCACGGGCATGTCAGCATAGATACAGCCAGGGCCGGCTCCAGGTACCAGCTTACCAAGCAGGTACTTGGGGCAGCCACACCAGAGAGGGGCAGCACGTCCGGATCTTCGGCGGCAATTCGGCAGTGGGTCCCTCACTCCTGCTGGGAGCAAAGGACCTCCTGCCGAAGTGCTGCAGATCGCGATCGCAGCTTTTTTGTTTGTTTGTTTTTTGTTTTCCGGGGGTGGGGGGGAGTGGCTGCTTGGGGCGGCAAAAACCCTGGAGCCAGCCCTGGATACAGCAAACACCAACAGAACGAGTTTTCCTCCGATGTAGGAACATTGTTAGCTACATTGACAGAAGTACTTTTCTGTATACATGTGTATCTACTCTGGTGGTTTTGTTGCTATTCACTGACATACCCATACCAATATAAATTCTAAGTGTAGACCAAACCTAAGAGCTCACTTTGGTAATAGTGTTTTATTCACCTAGATAGAGTTGCTCCTGATTTACAATGGATTGGACCCTTAGACAGCACACTTCTGTGTTATAAAAAATTGGCTTGAGTTTGCCTGTTAGCAGGAAGACTCATTCCTTGTCTCCACTGGGATTAGAGCCACTGTTTAGAGTGGGATGAATAACAGTTGACTTGCCATTCCAAAAAATCGAAAAAAATGTTTTTGGCTGAACAGAAAACGATGTTTGACATTTTTGGTGAATCAGAAAGTCAAAAAATATTGGTTTCAGGGCTAACAGAACATCATGTTTGACCCACATCTACTTTTTTTTTCGTTTCGAGTGTTTTTTATTGTTTTCAATTTTTAAAAAAATAAAAGAGGAAAAGTTCAAAAGGACAAGTTATTTTGAATTAAAAAATTTAACCGTTTCACTCTGAAAATGTTGAAATGAAATGGTTAGACTTTCAGAGTATTTTTGTGATTTGGGGTTTTTTTACACACAGTGCGGTGAAATCAACAGGAATGCCTGAAAAATTTTGGTGTCATCAAATCTTTGCATTTTTCACCAGAAAAACGTTTTGGCTGCAAACTACCACCCAGCTCTAGCAGTGGTGTGGCTGTGCCAGGACAAACCCCTAGCTGTAGGCACTATTTGCACAAGTGCAACATGATGTGCACCTGTGAATTGCACCTACAGTAAGAGTTTGCACCTAAAATCCCAGTGCCAGGTGAGGCCTGAACCTAGTGCCTTTTGCACTGCTTGTAGTTGAGATCAGTCAGTTTGCAGCATAGTCTGAGCAAATTACAGTGCAGACTCAACAGAAATGCAAAGCCTTAGTAATTATCCCTAATCGTAGCAGTTACCCAATGAAAATAAAAGTAGGTATGGCGGAATCTAAGGACTGTTGCTTGTCTTTAGTCTCCTAGATGTGCTGGCTGCTAGAAAGGACCCTGCTGGCCTGTCCGGGCAAGTGCTCATAGATGGCTTCCCGCAACCTCCAAATTTCAAGTGTATCTCAGGATATGTCGTGCAGGTCAGCGTCTGTTTCTCTTCTGTCTGTCTCCTGGCTGGGAGAAGCTGAGTGGTTGAGGAGCAGAGATATTGGTGATCAAGAGCTGCCATGGTGTGAAGTCTTTGTAAAGGGAGTTGCATGAGAATGGAAAAGTGGCATCCAGACTCCTACATGATAACATGGTTCTTTAACCAAGGTGATGGCCCACAGGCAGAGACATCTCAAGCAGGGCCCTTCAGATGCAGGTGGGTGGTTGTCAGCAAGGACTAGATACAGTAAAACATCTGATAAGGCTGGGAAGCAACGAGAGCTCTAATGATCTTCTTATCTTCAGGCTCTGGTCAGCCTCACTCCTACTACGTTACAGGCAGGCAGTGCCAGCTGAATCGTGGAAAGAGATTGAAATGGTGGACTCAGCTCATTCTAGAGTAGCAATGACAGCCTAGAATTCAGGTAGCTGGGAGAGGCAAAGAGAACACACCTGACTAACTTGGCAACTAAGGCAGCAGCTGACTCGGGGAACCATCGGGGCCTCTGACTGAAAGCAGAGGTTGAATTGAGGTTGGATTTCAATCCTCTAGCTGAGATCAAGACCCAGGATCCAAAAATTCCCCCATAGCTCTTAGAAAGTGTGAAGGATTTTGATTTTTCCTGTAAGAATTCCCAGTTTAGGAATCCTTGCTTTCCAGTTTCCAACCCACCAGCTATCTATAAAGCAACCAAAGCAAAATGCAAAATGACCTGCATGTGGGGGAAAATATTGGGCTGTGCCCCACTTTTTTCTGCTTTGTAGGTGGATGAAGGGCCTCAGCAGGTTAAAGAAATCTGCTCCTTTCCTGCCTTGGAACCATATTAATTATCCACAGAGTCAGCACCTTGGCTGATGTACCTAAGCATTGTCTATGGAACTCTGCTGATTTCCATCAGCTGAAAGTCTGGCTTGCAAGCCTTAAATAGTAATTTCAATGCTATGAAGCTGCACAGATATTTACAAATTGGACAGATTTAATCTGATGGAAGTGCCTGGGACTGTGTTGAACAGTTGCATTTTGAGAGCACTGGGAGTGGTGCTTCCTGACCAGGTGTTACAGAAGCATGTCGGATGGAAGCACAGGGTGAAATCCTGATCCCACTGAAGTCAGCGTAATCCCCCCCACCCCCATTTATGTCATTGGGGCCAGGATTCCACCCACAGTTTTGGTGCTTTGTGGGATTGAATATCAGCTGGGCGGGGGTGAGAACTCTCTGCTCCTGTTTTGACTTGCAGCTGGAGCCAATAGGTGTTAAAAGTGTGTAGCCAGCTCCATCTCATAGTGGGGGCCTTGGCTCCTCCAAGTGGCTGCCATTCAACCAATGGAGGCTGAGCACTTGCAACTTCAGCTGGAGTTCCCAGTGCTCAGCACTTCTAGAAGTCGAGCCCACAGTGACTTACATGACAAATGACCTCCCAGTGCAAAGCTCCATAGCCTGCATTTCCAGCACTACAGCAGCCTTTGTGGGAAGCAGTGTTGTCTAGTGGATAGGGCATTGGGCTAGGGGACAAGAGACCTGGGTTCTGTTTCCTGACCTGCTGTGTGACCTTGGCAAGTCACTTCCCCGTCTCTGTAGCCCTTTGTGTGCATTGTCTATTTAGATTGCAAGCTGTCTGGGGCAGGGGCTGACCCTCACTGTATGTACGTACAGCTCCTGGCACAATGGGCCTTGATCCCAGCTGGGGTCACTCGCTACTACGGAAAGGCAAATAACAAGGTGCCTAGGATTGAGCTGAAATGTGCTTGGCTTTTCAGCAGTGAATTTGCATTGTTTTCAGGATGACGTGGTTATGGGCACACTGACGGTGAGGGAGAATCTACTCTTCTCTGCAGCCCTGCGCCTCCCCAGCTCCATCAGCTTTAAAGAAAAGGAAGAGCGGGTCACCCAGATAATCAGTGAGCTGGGGCTCAGCAAAGTAGCTGATGCTAAGGTGAGTACCTGCAGGCGCTGAGGGGGCAGGGGGAGAACCTGCTTCAGAATCCTAACTTCTCGCCCATATCGTGGGGATGGGCACTGTACTATGCTAGGAATGCAGGGCTTTTCTGCTGAGCTGCCCTGAGCTCAGGGGCTACACCCAGCACAAAAATGTAGAGTTACTTTTGCTGGCTCACTCTGATGTTGGTTCAGCTGCATCTCATTAGCTCCAAACCAGGGGTATGAAAGAGTTTGTGTGCCTCTCTGAGGCAGAAGAAAATAGGGTAGGAGGGATGCTGCAGGAAAGACAGTTGAGCTGAGCCCTGAAGGCAGTTTTAGGTTTTGTTGTGGTCCAGGAAGTGGCGCAGCTTGGACCATGTCCAGTGTGCATGTGCTATATAGGAACAGGGGAAGAACTCTGCCTACAGCCCCCCAGATCACAGGGCTCTTCTCCTTTGCCAGCCACTTCCTGGCTTTGTGGTACGATGTGAGGACATCAAGGTCACGATGCTAAAACTCAAGAGGGGTCAGAAGGGCCCACTGTGGCAATCTCAGCTGAGGTGTCGTCATTGTCCCCTCTGGTCTACTCAGGCCCTTATGCACTCACCAGCACAGTGGAAAAGGCTATGGGGTGAATTCATCCTTGCCCCATCAGGTTGCCTTTAGCCAGCAGCACAATTTATGTTTGAAATATTTGCTCTTGTGCATGATCTCCACACTGCCCCGTGGTGTCCCCTGAGGGCAGGATCCAGCAAGCACGGCTCAGCCTAGCACTTGCAGACACGGCTCGTCCTCTGGGTGTTAATGGGACTGTTTGCCAGGGCAAGCCCGGCGCCCCACAGCAAAGCCAGGTACCAAACACAAAAATCTTTGCTCTAGGTAGGAACAGAACTAATCCGAGGGGTGTCAGGCGGGGAGCGGAAGAGAACCAACATCGGCATGGAGCTCATCACGGAGCCCCCGGTCCTATTCCTGGACGAACCCACCACCGGCCTGGATGCTAGCACAGCCAACGCGGTGCTCATCCTACTGAAGAGGTAGGAGCTGCAGGGGTTTATTATCTAACACCAATGCTTCTGTGCTCATCTAAACCAATGGCTAACTGGTCTTAGTGCTGGTGAAAGAGGCTGGCCTGGGAGTCTCTTTCTCGGAGCCTGATCCAAAGCCCATTGACTTCACTGGGCTTCAGCTCAGAGCCCTGAAGAACAGCCACAGTATGGACAGTCCCGCTGCCAGCTTCCCACTGCAACCAGGGCACCCCAACTCTGTCCTGGAGAGGTCACCTCTGGAGTGGGAAGGATTTGAGAGCTCAGTCCTCATGGTCTAGTCACTTCTTGGCTGTCACTCACAGCGACTAGAGCTGGCCGATGGTGGATTTTTCAGTTTTGCTGGCAATTCTAAGAAGTAACAATAACAAAATTTTGTTTTGGGTTGAACCAAAATTGAAACTTTTCGAAAATTTTCAGCAAATGGAAAACTCAAAAAATTCCAAATCCTCTTGGGTTGAATGAGCCACTTTGTCTTGACAAAATCAAAAAGTTTAATTTCAGTTTTGACCAGTTTGTGTTTTAATAAAACGAAAGGAAATTTTGAAACGAAAGAAATGCTTCAAACCAAAAAATCGAAACATTTTGTTTCACAAATGTCAAAGAATTCCAATTTAAAAATATATATATATTAGGTCTTTGGGGCCAAAACAGTTTAGTGAAATGGACATGAAATGTTTTGGTGTTGCCAAATCTGCAGTTTTGGGCCAAAAAAAGTTTTGTACAAAACGTTTTGCCCAGAGCTTCTCCCTACATTAGGAAAATGGATCATGGCTGATAACAGGTTTCCTTTGGTCTCTCGTAACTGAAGCTGGAGACGGACTGACTGCTGGGTGTAGATTGGGCCAAATTGTCCATAACAACCACTCCGGAAAGGCTGCTGAATCTCTCGTTCCACCAGAGATGGCTCCCTCCCTCTCGGGCTTGCAGCTTGTTGGCTGGGCATTGTAGGGGAAGCTTTCCCAGCTGCTGCCCATGCTGTATCTGTTCTGGGGGCAGAAGCCTTCAGGGCGGTCAGTTGGGCACTTTCTTCAACACTACATTCACTTAGGCCTGGTCTACACTGGAGCGGGGATCAATCTAAGTTACGCAACTTCAGCTACGTGAATAACATAGCTGAAGTCGACGTACTTAGATTGACTTACCGTGGTGTCTTCACTGAGTTGACTGCTGCCGCTCCCCCATCGACTCTGCCTGCGCCTCTCTCAGCGCTGGAGTACAGGAGCCGACGGGAGAGCGCTCGCGGATTGATTTATCGCATCTAGACTAGACACGATAAATCAATCCCCACTGGAGCGATCACTGCCCGCCGATCCAGCCGGTAGTGAAGACATACCACAAGTGAAAGGGCTTCCAGCAAACATAGTTCAAAGGAAAACTAGGTAATAGTGGTCTGGGTAGAGTAGGCTAAAACAGTAGCTAAGAAAAATATCCTTGAATGACCAGACCCTCTTGCCCTGTCTTCTGAAATATGTATATAATAACGGCCATACTGGGTCAGAACAAAGGTCCATCTACCCTAGTATTCTGTCGTCCAACAGTGGCCAATGCCAGGTTGCTTCAGAGGGAATGAACAGAGCAGGTAATCATCAAGTGATCCATTCCCTGTCGCCCATTCCCAGCTTCTGGCAAACAATGGGCGCAGCTGAGGTTTGGACTCTTTGCTCTCATCCTAGGCTTTCGAGAAGAGGTCGGACCATCATTTTCTCTATCCACCAGCCCCGCTATTCTATCTTCAAGCTCTTTGACAGCCTAACGTTGTTGGCTTTGGGAAAGGTGCTGTATCATGGTCTGGCTAAGCAAGCCCTGAAATATTTTAGTTCTATCGGTAAGTCTGCACTGCAAATGCAATAATGCTAATCCCTATTATATTTTAGTGCTTACATCTCAAAACATGGCAAGAAATAAGGTAACAAATTATTTTAATTGCTTAGTGCCTAATTCTTAATAATGATGGATCAGCTCCTGCTACGTTTAGTCCATTGCTGCATTTTCCAGACACAAAAAGCAGCCTCATGTTTACAGTCTGAATGAGTTTTATGTAGATTTAAAAAAGCAAAAAAGAACAAAAGTAAGGTCACCATGAGAGCTCAGTGTATGTCCCCCCTTCAGGGCTCATTGTATCCACTCTGCCTAACAAAATGACGGCTGACAGCAGGCTCCCAGACAATTAGAAGCTCAGTAAAACAAACGACAAGGTCACAACAGTTAGGTGGCTATATGCATCCCAGGCAGGGTTATCTCAGTGGGTCACATGCTGAGGTCTGTGGACCACTGGGGATCTGGGTGCAGGGCCCACAGGTCTGAAGGTTGCTGAGAAGGTGGGGAGACTGGCAGGAGCGGCGCCAGGGTTTTTGGCGCCCTAGGCGGGGGTCCTTCCGCACTCCCGGTTGTTGTTGGCAATTCTACGGCGGGGGGGTCCTTCCGCACTCCCGGTCTTTGGGGCACTTCGGCAGCGGGTCCCAGAGCGAGTGAAGGACCTGCCGCAGAATTGCCGCCGAAGACCTGGAGACACTGAGCTTGGTTTTCAGAAAGGCTGAGCACCCACAGCTCAGTTCAAGGCAGAGGGAGCTGCAGGTATAGTTAGTCCAAAGGAGTCTCTAGTTAAGCACCCAAAACCAATGCAGACTTGAGAAAATTGTGGACTTAACCTATGGGTATGCCTCAGTTTCCCCACCTGAAAAACAAGGGGTAACCCTCCCTCTCAGCAGCGGTGCTATGGTTAGTCAGTGCTTCCAAAGCACCCCAGAGGCTTGTGTGAAAGAGGATGGGGTGGGGGGTGGAGTGTTCTTATAACTGGTCCTTACCATGCAGTGTTCTGTCTAAAACATGAATGTGTTCTGCTTGCTATCGTTACAGGGTATCAATGCGAGCCCTTCAACAACCCAGCTGACTTCTTCCTTGACGTGATAAACGGTGACTCCACCGCCGTAGCAGCAAGCAGAGGTGATCAGAGAAGCCTGGACAATGGAGGGACTGGAGGAGGTGAGCCAGTGAATGAGACAGCAGGCCTTGGCCAGATTGCAGGGGAAGTTGCAGGCAGTGAGGGTAGATTTTTGTTTTGTTTTCTCCTAGTGAGTGGGCATTTTGTTGTATTTTCCTACTCGTACTTTGCCCTCACATATAGCACCTTTCAGCAGGAGCCTTCAGGCTCTCAAAATGCTTTGAAAAGGTGACTTTGTGCTATCAACCCACTTTTACAATGGGAAAAAATTGAGGCATGGAGTTAGATGAAGTGACTTGCCCATGGTCACCCAGGTAACTGGTAGCAGAGACAAACTAAAACTCAAGCCCAAGCAGAGTTCTGACCCTGAAAAGGGAGCAGTGCCACAGACTCCCTGAAATTCATTAGGGATGTTGGTAATTGCTGTTGGTTTTACGTGGCAGGCGCTCAGATAGTACAGTGATGGGCAGCAGTGTAAAACCCTGAGACAGCCAGAGAGCTGGGAGCAGGACCCAGATGTCCTGACTCCTAGTCCTATGCTCTAACCACTAGAAAACAGTGCTTGTCCTCCAAGGAAGCAACATACAGAAACCAGCCAGGGTTGATTTTATGATCAAACACTGCCTTTTTCTGTAGCCATGTATGCATGTGCAGTGTGCAGCACTGTGTAGTACAACAGGTCTGTTGTATGGCCACGCAACAAAGACCCAATAGTATAGAATCTCAGGGTAGAGGGTGCACACTCGGGCTCCTCCACCCATTGAAGAAGGTTCCAGCCACCTTTAAAGCAGCTGGGCTAGCTAGAGTGCTGTCACTTGGGCCCAGATCCTCAAAGGCATTTAGGCTCCTAACGCCTACTGATTCATTACATTGAGAGTTTATTCATTACATAAATCCCTTTGAAGGCCTGGGCCCTGGTCTGCAATGCCGGCCAGCAGTCTCTTTAGTGGGCTCCATGAATAAGGAACCTGGAGCAAACTCAATGGGAAGCTCCCACATTGATCCCAAATCCTGGTCAGCTAAAGATTTCATGGGTTCCTCATGATCAGGGGTTGCATTAGTGAGATCCCACTGAGCCAACGGTGCCGGGTTTAAGATGGGGGACTGGATCAATCATGCTGAGTCCTGTCTTGGGCCCTTTACTCTAGGGGTAATCAGTGATGAAGAGCAGAATGTGGACAAGAGCGTGGTGGAAACTCTGCACGAGCAGTACCTGAACTCCAGCCAGTATCGGGACATGAGAGAAGAGCTGAAGAAAGTGGAGCTCAGCCAGCAGAATGAGCAGGGGAAGTCGAGGAGCATGAACAAGGTCACATATGCAAATGGATTCTTCACCCAGCTCTACTGGGTGTCCATCCGTGCCATCAAAAACCTCATCAGGAACCCCCAGGCGTCTGTGGCACAGGTGAGACATTGCTGCTGAGTAGGACCACTCCAGTCTCACTCTGCAGTGGTCATATCAGGCTCCTTGTTGTGGTATCGCTGTCCCTGCTAGATCAGTGGTTTGAATCCAGCCCTGGTCAGCAGGGGCAAGAAATCATGACTGCCTGATGGCTGGCTGGTGACCTATGTAAAACTCCAGGTCTTTAGTAGACATCGCAGCAGACCTGCTGGCTGAGCTGAATGGCTGGTAAATGCCAGCAGTCAATTACAGTGCCTCCGTAGCAAGGCGGAAGCAGGGGAGGAACTGGGACTCCTTGGGGTGTCTCCAAAGCACAATGTCTTTGCCCCATACAGATTACACAGCCCTGAACGACAGGGGCTGTGACTAAAAGCACGATCTAACCCTAAACAAATGAGCAGCAAGCAGGATCCAGCAGAGAGAGACAGTGGGCTGAGTTCTTCTCAGAACACTCCTGTGACCCCATAGACATCTCTAGGCCACAGGTCCATTAAGAAACGGAATTTCACATGGGCCACTGAATGACTTTTGCTCCCTGCTGACCAGGACTAGAGTCCAGTCAGTGAGGTAGAGGCAGAGGACTCCAAATCCCATTATGTCTATCGATATTTATAAAGCACCTGCCAAAATAGGGCTGGAATTTTCCAGGCCCCTAAGGGAACTAGGCACCCTTCATAGACAATGGGCACCCAACCCACTTAGGCACCATTAAAGATCCCAGCCTTAGTTTTGTGCAAGTACAGTGATGGCTGTCTGGGAAATGATCAGTTCTCAATCCCACTGGGGATATAGACAGTGCCTTGAATTTTGAGTGTGCTGTTAATTCTCTGCCCTGTTTAGGGTTATTGATGATGGGCTGTTACTTTGGAGCACGTGATTCTGTTTCTTTGGGGAGGAGTGTGGCCAAGGCTTTTAGGCTTGTCTGGAGGGTAACTGATGAGAATTTGGCCCAGTATCTTTGTTTGTACCCAAACACTGGCCCAAAATATCAGAGACAAATGTAAATTTTGGGCCCTGTACGTGGCTCTAATGACCTGTGTTCTATCCAGTGACTCCTCCCTGTTCTTCCCTTTGCACAATTCCTTTTTCTTTGCACCTCCAGATCGCAGTGACCACCCTCCTAGCCCTGATTGTGGGGGCCATCTTTTTCAGAGTAAAACTAGACCAAAGTGGCATTCAGAATAGGTAAGGCTTGAAGTAGGGTCCCATTTATTTCGGGTCAATCTCTGCCACATTTCAGCAGCGGGGAGGGGTCGGGTCTCTGGGCTACATTCAGATCCAGGAGGGGTGAACAGGGTTTGACCTCCTAACTTTTGGTGCCCGAGGTCAGGCATTACTGTAGTTCCTGAAACAGCAGCTGTCCAATCACCCCAAGGAGTATTCCCACGTGGAATATGAAGGAGACAAGAAGAGGCAGGTATCAGTTAAGTATATGATACCTCCTGTATGCAATGTTGGTCCAATAACATGTATTACCATACCCACCTTGTCTCTCTGATACTCCTGTGTCAGGGAACTGTACTGTATTGGCAGGGAAATGCCTTGATGATATAATAGGCCTTTGGCATCTCTAACTACTATGATCCGGGATAAGGTTTCTGGTATTGGAGATTTTGGCCTGTGCCTTGGTCTTCAACTATTTTGATTTGTATTCCAGGGTTGGATCCTTGTTTTTCGTAACCTCAAACCAGTGCTTTTCCAGCGTATCAGCGATCGAGCTGTTTATAAAGGACAAGAAATTGTTTGTGTAAGTAGCAGCCCTCCCACAAGAATTTCTTTATCAGAATTTAGGGTGGAGGGTGCGAATTTTGACAGACTACCTGAAACAAGTTTCACCTGCCAGGACCCGACTTTGAGGCTTTGCTTCTCCTCTGCAACCTCTGGTGCTAACAAAGACTGCGCCTCTGAAATAGGGACCCTGCTCTGTTTTAGGAATCTGGGATGGGACAAAGGGAACACAGAGTCCAGGCTAAGCAGGGGGCAGAAGTTGGGGAAGCTGCACAGGAATGCTCAAGAGGTAGAGAAAAGACAACCCATAATCAGGGGCACCAGAATGAGGGGCCCAAGGGGCCATGGCCCTCACACTTTTTGCCCAGGCCTGGCCCACTGCCCCTCTTCTTCCCCCTGAGACCCCGCCCCCTAGTCAGGCCAGAAGCTGGAGCCTGGCCTGGGTAAGAGCAGTCCTGGGGAGTTGCAGACCCTCCACCTGCCGGGGGAGGGGGAGCAAGAATAGCCCCCGGCCTGCGTCCCCACCCCTTGGGCCCCCTACCCAGGGCAGGTGGATGGTCGATGGCTCCCCACAGCTGCCAGGCAGCTCTTACAATGGCCAGGCTGCGGCTCTTCAGCCCCTGAGGCCCTGCCCCCAGGCCAGGCTGGGAGCCAGAGCCAGATCAGAGTAAGAGCCACACAGGCAGCTGTGGGAAACTGCGGACCCTCCACCTGTCCTGGACATGGGCCAGGAGCTGCTCTCAGGCCACTCCACTCCAGGCAGGTGGAGGACCCCCAGCTCTGACTTACAGCTTGGCCAGGAGACAGGGCCTCAGGGGAAAGAGGAGGGGCAGGGGTGGGACGACAGAAGGGGTGGGGCCTTGTGCCCCCCCCCACTTTTAGGCAGAATCCATCACCCCTGCCCATAATGGCTTAGCATTGAGGCCCAGCCTTGTAAGGACGCCTGAACTATGAGCTGAGTGATCCCACATACATAGATAGGAAATAGGACTCAAAGAATAGCTTCCATATCAGTGGTTGTCAGATCCTGGGCCCCTGTGAAGTCCTCTTTGCACCACAGCAGTAATGAAAATGTGGTTTAAAGCTGCCCTTAAAGGGGCAACTGGGAATCTCTCTCTGAAATGTGACTGTAACCCACTGGGAAGTGTATGTTACAGGTCCCCCAGTGTGTCTATCCACACAGGGTATGAGTTGTTACAGCCCTCAGCTACTGCACCTGGGCTCAAGCTGTAGTAATTCCTACTTTTAGCTCTGAAGGTCGCTCAATCAATCCCCATTGTGTTGACAAGATGACGGCTGTCACATAATTACCTCTTAAAAGTGTATGCAGTGCCTCCGTAGGGCACTGGCATGATAGCCCCTGGAGACTGGACGCATCTGCCTCTCCCCACTACAGCCTCAGCAGCAGCACTGCCAGCTTCCCTCAGGCTGATTTCTGCCAGCGCTGTCCCCTATAAAGCACTTTAGGGTGAGGGCCTGTCAGAGTTCAGCCTCGACAGCTTAACCACTGCTTGGCCTGTCTACAAAGACTGCCAGTGGAGGCTCCAGTTAGTGCCAGTGGCGACCCAGGCACCTGGGCCCTGGTAACTGACCTGAGACCAACTCATTTCACCTGGCCCAGCAAACAGCCAACGACTTGTGGTCATGACCTGGATTGGATTTGAGTCAGTGGCCTAGAAGTGAGTTCCAAGTTTTGAGCCTTCCACTTCCTCTTGGAAACAGATATTCAAAATTAGCTATGGAAGCTTTCAAATCAATCCTCTTCCAGTGAGAACCAGCCTTTGGCCTTCCACCTGTGCAATGTTCAGGACCATTACCTTTGCGGGGATGGGAAGCTTTTTCAGTATAGTAATGCTTCACACTGCTATAGTGCCTTCCACTCAGGGATCTCAAAACCCTTTACAAAGCATAAGGAAGCCCTTATGACAGCCCTGTAGGGGCAGATCAGTATTGTTCCCCCCACTTTATGGATTATGGGAAACTGAGGCACCGAGCAAGTAAGCAACTTGCCCAAGGTTGGATAGTGAGTCAGTGGCAGAGCTAAGAATAGAACCCAGTTATCCTGACATTACAGCTGTCTTTTTAATAAATAACAGATAGTCATTGCTGAAGTTAGTTCTCATCCATATTGATAACCTCTAAACATGTACAATAACCTGTGTTCCTGTCTTCACAGCCATCAGTACACCAGTGGGTACTACCGAGTGTCAGCATACTTCTTTGCTTTGATGATTGGAGACCTTTTGCCCATGAGAACTCTTCCAGGCATTATCTTTTCATGCATAAGTTACTGGATGATTGGTAAAAAACTGATACGTTCACTTAACCACCCCTGCCCCGCTTTGTTCTTGCATAAACACCTTTGATATCTTGAATCTGAGCCGTCCATGCTTATTTCTACAGCTAAGCCACACAAATGTTTTTTTTTAAAAAGGGGAAGGTAGTGCCTCCAGCGTCCCTGCACAGACTGAACTGTGCATGTGTTTGGAGGCTGTTAAATGCAGTCTGATATACAGGAACAATTCATGGGGTGAAATCTAGCTGGAAATCCCACTAGAAAAAGGCCAGCCAGCAACAGGAATGCAAGGTGAAGCTGGCTACCGACTCCCAGTAAACTTACTTTTCAGTTTTTATCTCCTGAATTCCTGGCCATCTGGCTTCTGCTTCATTGCAGCCAACTCTAAACTCTTTTGCTCCTCGCCTGAGCAAGTGTCTTGCTACCATGGACAGGATTCCGAGAGCAGCTGCGAAGGTTTTATAACCCAGCCATTTTCCAGACCTTTCTGTCTCATGCTGTTTTGACAGGTTATCAGGCAGTAGCAGGACGGTTCTTTTTCTTCATGCTGACACTGGTGCTAGTATCCTACACCGCTACGGCCATGTCTCTGGCTATCAGTGCTGGGATGAATGTGGTGGCCATTGCCAATCTGTTTATCACTATTTGCTTTGTCTTCATGCTTGTGAGTACTGTGTGCGCGGCTGGGGGGAGAGGGGGTTGCATTGAAGGCAGATGTGGATTGATTGAGCACTAATGGAAGTGAGGGATTAATAGGGGTGGGGAAGCTCTGACAGTCTTGGCCCTTGCCCATACACAATGCACCTCAGTCCTGACCTCCAGCACCCTCTGTCACTGCAGTCCAAGATCACACACACAACTCTACCAATGCATGTTAGTTCTGCCCTGCAGCTCCCCCAGCTATTTCAGTCCTAGGCTTCCACCTAATGCTGCCAAATGCCTGTGGGCCTCAGCACTGACCTGCAGTACCCCTTGCCCATGTTATCAGGCCCAACATAGCTCTGCCAGTGCACCACTCTCCTACTGCACCCTCTGCTATTCCCATCCTGTCCTGCAGCCAGTGTACCGCATCCTAACCTGCTGCTTCACCTTTAGTCATTCCGGTCCTGGGCCTTCCACTGCTCTACAATGCACCTTAACCCTGACATGCAGTGCTCCCTGCTAGTCTAGTCCCAAGCACACCATACCAGTGCAATTCTGCTGACCCACAACTTCCCCTGCTATTCCAGTCCTGGCCCATCAAATAGCCCTCCCAGTGCACACAGTCAATAGCTTTCCTTCTGGGAAAGAAAGCTACTGAGGCTTGTGGCTCCATGATGTGAGTGTGTGCATAACGAGGACTGGCCTGAGTGAACCAGGCTCCTTTTACTGCTCACCCGGGACCATATTCACTAGTGGCATTAGTGGGTGCAAGTCTGCTTACACCAAAATTCAGTGTCTCAAATAGAAGTAAATGTTTTCATGATTTCTTTAACAACTTCAGTCAAGGGAGTTTAAAAACAAACCCCTCTTCCCTGCACTGCAGGCAGCCTGGACAAATAGCATTGTGCCAGGTCATGGGGAAAAGACTTGAAATAAGCTCTAAAGGGATGTATTTTGTTGTGCCAAATGCTGCACGTAGTCTGAGGAATGGGGACATTCACCCCCTCATTTATGCTTTGGCTCTGGTTTGCTTTTGGCTTTCACCATTAACATGTTTCTTCCTTGGCTACATTTCTTCAAGGCTTGGGTGAGTTCTACCAAGTGAGTGAGAGTTTAAGGCGGAGGTGATGGGTATTTAACTCCTATAGTTCTACAGGTATAGCCTGAAGTGTGGGTGCAGTTTGATTGGCATGCAAGTGCCGTTTTCCCAGACGGGATGGGGAATAACCAGTATAAGGTACACGTATACCAGTACAGCTGCATCCACCCTAGAGGAAGCAGTGTTGCTTTAACTGTACTGGTATAGTTAAAGTGAGACAACTCTTGTGTGTTTCCAAGGCCTAAAAGTGTATGAATCTCTGTCAGTGCGTGAACGCATGACAGCCTCTTTTTTTCTGTCATTTCAGATCTTTTCTGGCCTGTTGGTGAACCTTCCTTCTGTGATGGGATGGTTGAACTGGCTCAAATACTTCAGCATCCCCAGATACGGCCTCACAGTGAGTAGAAAATGTTATTCTGAAATGAATAAGATGCTCAAGGTGTCACTTCCTGAAGAGGCTTTTAAGGTGAATAAAGTTATTTTGAAAGTAATTGCTTAGGACTCTTTTTTTAATTTTATGAGTTTATATTTTCATGAAAGGTGTTGGGTTGGAAGCTCTGGGGAATGAACTCCTCTACTGAACCACAAAATAGGTACCACATGGGCAGCAGCAGGGAAATCACCCTATCCTACCACCCACCCATGGACTTAGTCCCTAGCCTGGAGAGACCGTCTCTATGGGTGCGAGGGCAGTTCAGTAGTCCATGGCCTGATAGCAGAGACAGCCAGGGCAGTGGCCAATGTGTGGTGGCACTTTGTGTGATGTGGGACATCTATCTATATTGTTTGTATGGTGCCCATTACCACAGTGTCTGAGCACCTCACCATCTTTAATATATTTTCAGTGGGAGGCAGGGCAGTGCTACTGCCCTAGCCACCACACCATCTTCTCTTCCACTAGGAACCAAGTTGGGACACCCAGCCCTGTTCACGTAGAACCTCAGACACCTTCTCAGAAGGCTACAGCCAAGTTTTTCAAAATCGATGAGTGATCTTGGGCCCCTCAGTTTGGGTGCTTAATGTGAGACACCTGAAGGGGCCCTGACTTTCAGAGGGCGGGTGCCCAGCACTTTGAGGTATCTCACATCAGGTACCCAGAATCACTAGCCACTCTTGAAAATCTTGGCTGTTCCATTTGGACATTACCTACTTAAATTGGATTTGAACTAGCGAGCTGAGCTGAGAAGCAAACTCTGTATGTTTGCCAGGCGTAATTAGCCACAGGGAAGAGAGACACCCAGTATAGTAAAGTGTAGCTTTTCACCCAAATCTGAATATCCTTCCTGCATCATCAGGAGTCGCTTAGGGCAATAATAACGCTCTGCCGTCCCAGTCTGCTGTGCTGTTTGCTAGAACGGCTCCCTTGCTGTGTTTCAGTAACTTAACTTTTTTCCCCCCTGAGGATAGGGTGACCAGACGTCCCGATAAAATCGGGACTGTCCCAATATTTAGGCGTTTGTCCCGCATCCTGATATTTCACGGCACTCCACCTTTTTTTTTTTTTTTGCTCTGCCAGTGATGACCCCCCCCCCCCCATCCATATGTCCCGATATTTTCTTCCTCTCATCTGGTCACCCTACCTGAGGATAGGTTTTTGGCCTACCAATGAACTCCCAGCCAGGAGGATCAAAAACTGATCTTCTACTGGTCCCTGCCCTTTGACCTGCCCAACTTAGGTGGCCCTACCAGGAGTTAAAATCTCCCACTGGCATAACTCTCAAGGTCATTGGGACACACAGCCCTTCTCACCTCATCAGGGTGCAGCCCCTAGGGGATGTTTTCACCCAAAGTCGAATGTTTACTCAGCATAGCAGGATGATGTTGCAGTATTTTACTACATCGTGGTGTCTGCTTTCCTCCACAGGCCCTGCAAGTCAATGAATTTAGAGACCTTTACTTCTGTGGTGAAAAACCCCAGAATATCACTGCGTCCCCTGGGGATGTGGCTGATTGCTCCTCAAATGCTACACAATTTGGAGAAATGTAAGTCTCTAGCTCACAACGGTTCTTGGGCCTCAGTGGGAATGAGTTTCCTGAGGGTGGAGTTTCTACAGCCATTAGTTTGGGGTCACTATAGTGCTCCTGAAAGTAGCTGCTCTTCAGCCAGCTTTCTCAAGGAAGCGTCACAGGACACTCACCTCAGCACATTTTGGAGGGCTTATTTGAGACTGAGCAATTTTAGCAAATATAGTTCAGGGGGGAACTGTAGGGTGCCGGCCTGGAACCCCAGCCTAGAAAGGACAAACAACAACAACAACATATCCAAACGGACTTTGCCTATCTGAAATTTAGTTTTGGTAGCCTGCCATGGCTTATCTTTATAAAGGATATTTTTTAAAAAAAATTCTAACCTTTTCCCAGAATGGGGGTATATTAACAACAAAAGGGAGGCTGTGGAGTTGTCATGAGAGGTTAAAAGGTGCCCATCTGAGATGGTTTAGTTAGAATGAAATCATCCCTGGAATGATACAGAAGAACAGGCTGTATTACCTCATGGTAGGACACTTCAACCCAAATGAGTCAAAAAGATATGGTACCAGCCTGAACTGTTTTGACCCTGGATACAGTGAGATGTGACGATTAAAGGGTCACTGTGCTGACACATTAGGTATTGCTGGTACTCTGAAGCCATTACAGGAGGCAAAGAGGTCTAGAGGATAGGAAAAGTGGGAGTCAGAAGACCTGGGGTTGTATCCCAGCTCTGTTACTGACCCACTGTGTGACTCTGGATAAGCCTCAGTGTCTGTTTGGGGAGAAAATGTCTCTGCAGAACAGAAACAATAGTAGCCACCTTTGTAAAGCACTTGGAAATCTCTGGCAGAATGTGCTAAGTGTCACTATTAACATCTGTCCCATGTCCCCCTGCAGGTGTTATGGTGAAACATATCTGTGCAGCCAAGGGATTGCATCTACCAACTGGGCCATGTGGGAAAACATAGTGGCTCTAGGCTGCATGACTGCCATCTTCCTCCTGATAGCCTATGGGAAACTCCGATTCATGAAGAAGTTCACCTAGCCTCACCCTCACTTTACTCTGTGACTTACCTCAGGACTTGGAACTGCAAAGTTTGTCAGGCCCATGCTCATTGAAAACCAATGAAAGATTCAGTGCCCACTTGTCAAGCGCAAGAAATATCTATTATGTGATCATGAGTAACATTTTTTACCTTGTCTATAGTTAAATTGCTGACTATTTTATTGTAAGAAATTGTTAGAATATGAAGTTCTCTTACACACTTCTGTAAAAGTGCACTCTAATTTATATAACTTCATTATTCTGTGGCCACTGTCTGCAGTATCTCAGGAAAACATATTTAAACATATAAATTAATATGAACCAGATTTCATTTTGGCAATCATCTTTATTCTGTCCATCATTGATATATAATGACTGTTTTTCTGCACTGGTATCGGGTTTTTACTAGTGCCTATTGGATCACAATAGAGGCCTGTTCTATGAGGCGCTTCAAGATTTAAGACTAGAAAACATTTTGAATTGCCTTGCTTTGCAAACTGGGCATGGTGCAGATTTTATCTCTAGTAGCACCATAACATCGGAAGCTTTCCCCATACCAAAATCAACTCTCCTCCCAAAAGGTAAAGAAGAAAGATCAGCTATGTAGGACCTGTCAAACACGAACAGGCTCATGGTCCACTAGTGTGGTCTTTCTCAAGCTGTGGGTCTCAACCTCAGGCGGGATCAGAGTGGGCTGTGGAATTTAACATTGCAGAATTGGAATTTTTCAACAATAAACAAATGTTATGCCTAATTCTATACATATAGTGAATAGCTGCAACCAGTAAGTCATGTACATCGAATGTTACCATAGCAGCACTGAAGATTCTGCAGTTATTTCTTTTCTGAGTATAGTGAAAGAGTGCAAATACAAATTGCTGACACAGACTAACATGGCTACCACTCTGAAACCAGTGCAAAATCTGATACCTCTGTGTGATACACTGGTAAATGTAAAAAGAACGAGTACTTGTGGCACCTTAGAGACTAACAAATTTATTTAGACATAAGCGTTCGTGGGCTAAAACCCACTTCATTGGATGCATGCAGTAGAAAATGCATCCAATGAAGTGGGTTTTAGCCCACAAAAGCTTATGCCCAAATAAATTTGTTAGTCTCTAAGGGGCCATAAGTACTCCTCGTTCTTTTTGCTGATACAGACTAAAATGGCTACCACTCTGAAATTGGGAAATGTTTATTTATAGAGGGAACCACTGTCTCAGAGAGTATCTTCATGCAGCGTTAGCTTAAGTTAACTTCTCTCAAGTGAGCCTAGCTCCAATGGAGCAGACACGCTGCCAAACAACACTTGAGCAGCACAGCGTGATTAGGTTAGCAGCACAGAGAAGCTGCATTGCTAGCTCCAATGCCAGCAGCAGTGGAGTTTCAATCCACCCCGACAGGCCAAGCTAGCTTGAGTGTAAAGCACCACTTCACTCGATCTACAGATTTTTGTGTGTGGGCCTGACTCAGGTTAGAACAGGGGTTTTCAAACTGGGGGTCAGGATCCCTCAGGGGGTCACAAGATTCTTACATGGGGGGGGGGTCACGAGCTGTCAGCCTCCACCCCAAACCCCGCTTTGCATCCAGCATTTATAATGGTGTTAAATATATAAAGAAGTGTTTTTCATTTATAAGGGGGGGTCGGACTCAGAGGCTTGCTATGTGAAAGGGGTCACCAGGACAAAAGTTTGAGTACCACTGGGTTAGAGGCAACACTGGAGTTACAGCTCAAGCTAGTGCTGCAGTAAAGACAACCCTTAGTGTCTAAAGATAAGCATGTGCTAGTCATAATATGTGGCAGGCAGAGAGCACTTGTCAAGATCACAGTTGAACCCAATGGGGAACTAGCCATGCTAACACCACAAAACATGAATGCTTCTGTTTTTCACTTTCAGATAAGGAAGGGCCCCTGCTAGATCTGAAACCACAATTCCTGGCTTTTCACTTCCTCAGCAGCTTTGAATTGTTGGTACAAATGTTGGTGTTTACTAGGTTTGTTTAAATAACTAAACAATGTTGTCTGATACTTAGAATTGTTTGTGATTAGTCTTCTTGCTTTTAAAGTTATTATAAAAACATTTTAAAATGTGTTGTTTGCTGGAAAAAGACACTTTTTAGTAGTACAGGGGCATTAATTAACATGTTCATAGCTATTTATATTACCGTCTGGCCCCAACTGAGATCAGTCATTGTGCTAGGTGCTGTACAGGTGGGTAGAAAAAGGTCAGTAGAGCCTGGTTGGTGATGGTTTTAACACCGCCAAGTGTCACATCAACCGCGCCTCCATCTAAGCTGGGCATTAGGGCACCGCCAGGGTCGTTGAAGGAACACAGCCAGCAGCGTGGTTCCCTCCACCAGCATGAGGTGGAGCTTTCTTCGGGGTGAGCCCCATAGGGAATGGAAATAAAGCTTTCGGTGGTTTTAAAATGGTCTGGCAGGAGAGGGGCCCTACCACATCCCCCTCACACCAGGTGGACATTAGCATCCCCGGCATGGGGGACTAGGCTCCCGGCACCTGAGGCCCCGCCCGGGACAACCAGGGCCCCTCCGGTCGCCAGTGCCACCCACGTGCGCAGAAGGATGTGACAGCCGTGTCTGTGCGCAAGCGCTATGCTCCCGCGCCTGCGCAGTAGGGAGCAGGGGGCGGAGCCACGCTTGGCGAGTTCGGGGGAACGCGGAAGCGGCCGGGATTTGTCTATCGGAGGGGGGCCTGTCGTCATGGCAACCGCCGCCGCTGCCGAGGGTCCGCCGGAGGCCCGGGTGCAAGTAGCCAAACGTAAGGGAGAGGCCGCGGGGAGCCTAAGACCCGCGCCCCCTCCCCGCGAACCCGCCCCAAGCTGGGGGCCTGGAGCTGTGACCCCCGGGTGCCGCGCTGCTAATGTGCCCCCACCTCCCAAGGGGGCCCTGGGCCCAGCTGACCCCCAGCCCCTGAGCGGAGCCCCTGGCAGGCTGGTGCTGTTGCCCTAGCAGGGGTCTCAGGGGTTCGGCCTCTGCCCAGGAGACCCCGCAGAGTTGGGGTCTGGTCCCCCCGCACACCCCAGGCTACGAGAGGGGCCAGAGCGCCCATCCCAAAGTGACCCGCATTTGTCCATTGGCCTTAGTGACTCCTGGGGCGGGAACGGGGCACCCCCCAGAGCTCTCAGTTCACCCGTCACCTGTGGCAGGTGTGAGCCAACCGGGTGGCATCGCTCTATGGCCAAAAGACCAGGGTCTCCATCCCCTAACTGAGCAGGGGTTGTTTCAACGGTGATGGGCTGCGGTGCTGGCTTGGCTGATTGTCCTTCACTAGGCTGAGTTAGTCTTATTCCCCACACGCCGCGCACCCAGTCATACATAATGTTAAACCTTCCAGAAGTGGGTGATGGCACCAGTCTTCTGTCACAGGCAGCTGGTGCTGTTTCTCTCTGTGTCTCACATGTGACTTGCTGCAGCCTTTATTTGGCAAATATTCCTTGCTTACAATGACACTGAGAAGGATGAAGCATCAAGAGGGAGAGGAAAATGTCTTCACTTAGATGGGCAGCCTATGGTTTTGTCATGAAAAGCTATTCCAGGCTAATAAGACTATCAGTTCTTCACAGAAGGAACTGATGCTTACTAACCATTTATATAGCCTGCAAATTACCATCACACTATTCCAAACATAGAGTAAGTCTGGTTCCCTGCTCCAAAATGCATATTGCCTATGGGCTTGATCCTGCAGTATGCCAAGCTCTTCCAGGAGTTGCTAAGTGCCCTCAGCCCCTAGGTAAGTCAGGTGGAGTTATGGGTGCTTGGGCATATCTCAGAATCAAGCCATGTAAAGAAAATACAAGCAAATACAGAGCAGAAGAAAACAACTCCAATGAAGCAGTGGAGAGATTATTTGTGGAAAGAACAGAAGGAATGTTACAAAGGGATTTGAAGGAGAAGAAAAAGTTTAGTGGACAGGACTGGGGGACTGTTGCAGCACCTTCTGAAGGGGACATAGAGAACAGTTCTCAATCAGTGATCAAAGATGAAAAAAAATGACAATAGGCACAGCCAATAGAAATGATCAGACTCAAAGATCTTTCCTGAAATCATTGTCTTCACATCATCTAATCTTTGCCAAGGTTAATTTTTGCCTTTGTAATAATAAGGTAAACTGGAGAGGCTGTTAAATCAACTTTATGCTATTTTACAGATAACTTTGTGGGTTAATTGTTTATTAATCTAAAATGTACACCCTATGTTGAAAATAAACGTAACAAAAAGATCTGTGTTGTTTTTACAATCTTTTGTGAACTTCAGTATTTGACTAATTTTCCCTTACCTTTGTACTGTTCATTTATAACCTGATTAGAGGATCCTGCTGTGGAGACAGCGGAGGAAGCTAAGGAACCAGCAGAAGCAGATATCAATGAGCTTTGTAAGGATATGTTTAACAAAATGGCCACTTACTTAACAGGTGAACTGACAGGTAAGGCAAACTGTGAAACTAACAAACCTGGCTAGCATGGAGATAAACTGTTTAAAAAAGGAAATATGCTGCTTAGTGTTTTAGGGCTTGTCTACACAGGGACACTCAGGAAAAGTAATCCGAATTATTTAAGGTGTGAATTAAAAGGGGATTAGTTAAACTGCATTCAGCCCCTGTGTGGGCAGAATTAAAGTGGCCTTAATATAATTTGGTGGTTTTATGTACACAAGCAATTAGACCATGGCAAGCTGGGATGTGAATCCACCTTGCACTAGCCTGCCCCAATCTAACTGTCCACATGCACCCTGCTGATGTGCATTAATAGTTCATTAATGTTCTTTGAGCTGGTCCCATTTCAAAGAGGACGAGATCAAAGTGCTCTAGCGAACTGTTAACGCATGTCAGCTGTCAGCGGGGTCACACGGGCAGTTAGATGGCTGCCACTTGGATCATGTGTTGAGATAGAACATCAGAGCATCTGAATGAAAAGCTAAAGAGGACCCCAGATTGATGTGCCTTTTTATCTTTCAAAAAGTTTTTAGTGCGGTACTGAATCAGGTTAACTATTTCTTCTTCTGAGAGCTTGTCTGTACGAACACTTAATTTGTGGCAAGGTGAGGTGTAAATCTATTTCTCTGTAGCCTGCCATGCACTAAGTGCCTGCATGGACACTGCTGCCACGTGCTAAAAGTTCCCTAGTGTGCTTTAATCTATTCCCTAACTCTGTACGCATCTATGCTAAAATGTAGCTCCTACTGATGTAACTCGCCCACTTCATCGACTTAATAACTCCACCTCCACAAGAGGCATAGTGCTTAGGTCGATGTAGTTAGGTCGATGCAGTGTCAGTGTAGACACTGCGTTGCTTACATCGACTGTTGCTGCCTTTCAAAAGCTATCCCACAATGCCCCATGCTGACAGTCAAATCGGTACAAGCGCTCCTGGTGGGGACGTGCACTGCCAACACAAGGAGCATAGTGTGGACATGCAAAAGCGATTTAATTACTGCGATGGCTGTATGTCGACATAATTTAGGTCCACTTAATACTGTAATGTAGACTGGTCCTAAGTGTTCACATAGACAAGCCCTCAGTGGGGAGGGAACAGATGTAGAGCAAGAGGGACCTATAAACATGCTGTAGCTTCATGACTGGACCAAAGCTGACTTTGGAACTGAGCTGGGCTGCCATTCCCCTGTGGCAAGTATAACTGACCTCCATAGGTGGGGGAAGTAAAGGCCATGTAATGGAACCACAGCTGTCCCCTTTAAGAACAGCAGGAAGCTGCAGCAAAGACTACCTGGGAAGGGCTCCTGCAGGGAAGACTGAAATCAAGGAGGTTACCCCAACTAGGAGTAGCCTGCTAAGGCAGGAGAAAAACCCTGACATCAGGGGAGTTTGGAAGTCAAAGCTAGAAGGCTGAGCTCCAGCTAGGTAAAGCCTGAGAGTGGTCACGGAATGGGGACACAGCTCCAGGAAAGAGGGCTGGGGATTCCCTAGCTAAGGGGAAGAGAGACACTGAACTGGGGTTGGGGCCTGAAGTGCCAGTGTGTACCGAGAGGACTGAATAAATTGGACTCAAGAAGGGGAGTGCTTACATTACCTTTGGACTAGGGGTGTGGAGTTTATTTAAGAAGCCCCTGAAGCAGGAGTGACAGAGACAGGTGCCATGAAATGATCTTTGACAACAAGGGGATGCTCAGTTGGCGGCTCCCTGTTACTGAATGGAACAAGTACTGTGTGTATGCGGCAGAGCCAACGTCCCATGAAGCATGCTGAAATGGGTTACTGTTCTCATTAGCTGCAGTTGAGAGAATAGAAATTGCTGGTTCAGGGTGTTGGCTCTGTAGCACCGACAACTTTATGTAAATTGCATTTGTGCTAAAGTTGTTAAGCCACAAATAGCCTGGTGGCATGTTATTGGCAAGCTACCCATTTTGTCCAAAGTATATCACATCAGCAGACTTTGAAAGAACCTTTGTCATTTCATACTGCCTGTGGCCCTGACTCAGTAAGGCACTTAAACACCTCTGTCTATCTTAGGGACTTATCTGGCCCCCATTCCTGTAGTATCTGAGCACCTCACTATTTTTTTTTTTATTTTCCTCCCAGGACCCATGTGAGGTTAGGTAGCTATTATCCCCATTTTGCAACTAGGGAATTGAAACGTAGAGAGACTAAGTGACTTGCCTAATGTCATATAGGAAGTTCATGGCAGAGCAGGGACCCCGATCCCCCGAGTCCTAGGCTAATGCTCTAACTACTGGACCATCCTTCCTTTCTAATGGTGCTCTGTTAAATCAAAGCCTATATGTGAACCAACAGAGCTAAGGTTAACACAGAAGTCTTACCTCTTATGTTTTCCAACTTTTTTCAGCTTAATGTTTCTCTTATTATTTTTCTCTACAAAAATGCAAAACCAAAAACAGTGTAATGAGCTGGCTGGTGTCTTAAGCCCTGATCCTGCAGGCTGTTGCATTCAGGCTAAGGTAACCAGATAGCAACTGTGAAAAAACGGGACGGGGGTAGGGGGTAATAGATATCTATATAAGAAAAAGTCCCAAAAAACGGGACATCTGGTCACCCTAATTCAGGCAGACCACCATCCCCATATGAAGCCCCATTGACTTCTGTGGGGCTTTGTGTTCCTGCATGCAGATCAACTTTCAGGATCAAGACCTTTAGCTTTGTAAATAGAAACTTTTGTCTGCCAGAATGATTGGTATTGTAGATGTGTATAAAATAAGCCCATGTTTTTTACTGAATATGCTACATATTTATTCTTGAGTCCATCTGATATTCCAATCTGCAACATTTGATCTCATTGTTTTTAGGGAGCATCTTGCTAAGAGCCATATTATTGAATGAGATATTCTAAGCTATGTTCAGCTGTCACCTTGAACTCTTCAGCTCTGAACAGTGCGCACGTAGATTCCAAACTCTGCTTACCTTGGTCCACACGCGGCAGGCAGGCTCCCCCGTCGACTCCGCGGTACTCCTCTCGCCGAGCTGGAGTACCGCAGTCGACAGCAAGTACTTCCGGGTTCGACTTATCGCGTCCAGACTAGACGCGATAAGTCGAACCCAGAACTTCGATTTCCAGCCGTCGAACTAGCTGGTAAGTGTAGCCAAGGCCCTAGTTGTTTTTATAAAGGTGTAAATATTTTCTTTTTTCTAAAGCCACCAGTGAAGACTACAAACTCCTGGAAAACATGAACAAACTGACTAGCTTGAAATATCTGGAAATGAAAGATATTGCTGTAAACATTAGTCGAAACCTGAAGGACCTAAATCAAAAATGTAAGTAAAAACGAGTCAGGAATGACTCTAGTACCTTTCGAAGGAGAGAAGATTCTGTAAAGGCTGTATGTGCCTAGAATATGTGATAAGTGTAGAATAAGTTTCATTTGAAGCTGATGGTTAAATGAATGGAGCTCTCTGAATAGTACTAATCCTCCTCCCTTTGCTTTTGTATGGGAGACGAAGGATGGTTTTGTGATAAGTTAGCAGAAGTGAAGCCAGGAACCCTGGGTTGTATTCCCAGCTCTGTCAGAGTCCCACTGTGGCGTTGGGCAGGTTAGTGTCTGATCCAACTTAAAGTCAATGGAAAGACTTCACTAACTTTGAGGGAGAGTTTGTTCAGGTCCATAAGCTGTGTCCATCACTGTCCCCATCTGTACATTAGGGACAATAATATTTATCTACATCAACAGTGGCATGGGGATAAAGAGGTTTAATCCACCAAAATACTTTGCCCTTCCTTAGTATTATTGTCTCAACTAGTTATTTTAGCTGCTTAGATTATGCACAGGAGAAGGTAAAGGAAAAAATGGAAGATGTGATTAGGTTAAATAGTGATTTGTAACCTAAAGGAAACTGTTCATGCCATATTGGCGCTTTGTGTCATCATTGTTAGTGCCCTACCAAATTCATGGTCCATTTCATGGGCATAGGATTTTTAAAATACTATTTCATGATTTCAGCTATTTAAATCTGAAATATCACAGTGTTGTAATTGTGGGGTCCTGACCCAAAAAGGAGTTGTGTGGGGGTCACAAGGTTATTGTAAGGGGGGTGTGGTATTGCCACCCTTACTTCAGAGCTGGGCTCCCAGCCACCAAATGCTCTCCAGCTGCCCAGCTCTGAAGGCAGAGCCGTCACCAGCAGCAGCACAGAAGTAAGGATGGCATGGTATGGTATTGCCACCCTTACTTCTGCGCTGCTGCCTGCGGAGCTGGGTCCTCAGTCAGCAGCTGCCATTCTCCGGTCGCCCAGCTCTGAAGGTAGCAGCACAGAAGTAAGGGTGGCATGGTATGGCATTGCCACCCTTACTTCTCTGCTGCTACTGGCAGGGCACTGCCTTCAGAGCTGGGCGATTGGCCAACAGCTGCTGCTCTCTGGCCACCCAGCTCTGAAGGCAGCGGAGAAACAAGGGTGGCAATACCATGATCCCCCCCCTAAAATAACCTTGTGACCCCCTCACAACTCCCTTTTGGGTCATGACCCCCAATTTGAGAAACTGATCTCCTCGGTGAAATCAGTATATAGTTTAGGGTAAAAACACACAAAAGACCAGATTTCACACTCTGACTCGTTTTTCATGGCCATGAATTTGGTAGGTCCCTAATCATTGTGAATATCCTGGCCCAGGGTCAGTGTTCCCTCTAATTTTTTACATCCATGTGCAGAATGAATTTTATGTGCACCAATATGAGGTGATGTGTGACACATCACCTCCATATTAGTGCACATAACAAAATTCATGTGGTGGGGCCAAGGGGTTTGGAATGTGGGAGGGGGCTTAGGGCTGGGGCATGTGGGAGGGGGTGAGGGCTCTAGGATGAGGCTGGGGATGAGGGGTTTGGGAGGGGGCTCGGGGCAGAGGGTTGGAGTGCAGGGGGGTATGGGCTTGGGTGGGGCCAGGGATGAGGGGTTTGGGGTGCAGGCTGCCCAGGGACTATGGTGGGAAGAGAGAGGACTCCCCCCAGACCTCTCTTGCCACCGCAACTCATGGCCGGGGGAGAGGCACCTCTCCCCACCATGGTAACTCCATACTGGGGCACCTCTCCCTGCCACAGACCTGAGCCCCTCCGCTGGGCTTAATAGGCAGCTGCACATCTTAGAGCGAACTTAGCCCAGGATATGTATTTATCTACCTTTTGGAGAGTCCTCAATTTTTTTTTTTAATTCAGTACCTGTTTCTGTAAGAGTGAAAGTTTCTTTCTAAGATTGAGATGACTTTCTAGAAAGCATTAGTGGATCTTCAAAATCTGTGTTTGTGTAACTGTCAGTTATATACCTTCCATCACAGCTATGGGTTATGGCAGTGAAATGTACATGTGATCTTGTTTTCCAAACACCGTAAAACTTTGCAATTCAACATCACTACAGATAATGAATCAATTCTGCTTGATTACTGCTGAAAGCTGGAGATTTCTAGGATTTACATGCAAAATTGGTGATAAACATTGTGCAGCTGTCTGTCTTGTATACAATTTATAAAGCTATATACTATAGGTAATAAAATGCCTGTACAGTGAGTGAAGTAAATAGATTCTTCTTTCATTCTCATAACTGGGCTACATACTTAGTATATTTGCTTTCAGCTGATTAGAAACTGATTAAGAGTTTAAAAAGATACTTGTATTGATTTAATTCTCACTGTATTTTTTTTTGGTGGTGAGTTTGAGAATAGTTAGATTTTTAAGTATAAAATAAAAATTTAACTCTAGACACTCGTTCTTTTTGTCATCCGTAAAATATACTGACCAAACAATGTCCTGCGAAGCTCTTTGTTTCAGCTCTGAACTGTTCCCTCTCAGTGAATTAGTAAGAATTGATTGGTCTGGTTTTCCCCCCTTTTTTAAGATGCTGGTCTTCAGCCGTATCTCGAACAAATCAACCTAATTGAAGAGCAAGTGGCAGCTCTTGAGCAGGCAGCCTACAAGCTGGATGCCTATTCGAAAAAGCTTGGTAACCATGTTCCTGTATTGTTACTATTGAGCAGGATAGCCTATTGTACAATGTACACAGAAGAAGCCAGGAGTAATTTTCATAGAGATTTAACTAGTCTGTGTTGGAACTCTGAAAATGCAGTATGTGATTGTTCTCCTTTCAGGAAACTGGGTAATAGAAATATACTCGGAAGAGCAAGAAGGGTATTATAACTTGGGTATATTAGAAGTAGCAGGCTTTATGAGAAGGCTGACTATAATGTGGGTAGTGTTCCAATATAATTATTAACACCACCTGATTCTGCAAGGCATTCAGGTATCTGGTGCCTAAAGATGCAGAGAGGTCCTCTTAAAAATTTCACCTAAGTAGGTTAAGTGCATAAATCCTATTGATTTCCATGGGAGTTAGGTACTGAGTGGTATTTTTAAAAGCACCTGTTTGCAACTATAGGTGCCTAAATACCTTTGAAAAACTGTCTCAAGTGCCTCTGGTCACTCTGAAGTCAAGGGGAATCTAGACTACGCATCAGCTTACAGGATTGGAGCCTTTAGTCCTCCTCTCAGTTCTAACAACCATTCTGCTTTTCTTCTGCAGAAGCAAAGTACAAAAAACTGGAGAAACGATGAAATTCTACAACAAAAAGGACGCTTTTTCCTAAGATACAAGAATTGGGTCATGATTCAGATTGACTTGTCAAATTCCTAAGGTTTGAACTGCACCAAACATACAAGCTGTTATTCTGGAAGAGCCGTGTAGCCAGGGGGATGCCTTGGCTAAGGACTTGAGTGTAGCAGACATCAGACTAGTAATGTTGCTGTGTGTCTATTCCTTCTGAGGCTAGAAAACCTTCTCTTTTCTCAGAAGCCTGTTCTTTTACTGCCTCTATTATTGAGCTGTAGTCAAAAGCTGAAATCTACTCTGAGCTCTTATGAGTTGCCATAAGATAGTGTTCACATTTAATACTTCCTAAGCTCCATATGTCCTATGGCCTTGTAGAAAATTTCCTCCATAGCCTACCACTATATTCTCCTCTACAGCTGTAGCACCTGAAATTCCCCTTGTTCCACTGCTTCCTTTTCCGCACTTAGAGCCTTGTGTCTAGTATAAATATTCTTTCCATCTGTACTGTCTAAAGATCTGTTTTCAGAGGTGTGAGCATTGTTTTGGATCCTCTTAAATTTGTCTTGGTATCCAGATTTCCTGTTGAAAGGGGAATAATAGTTATAGCTTTACAGTTAAACTTTTCTCTCTCGCAAATGTCTTAAAACTAACTCAGATTGTGTTTCTGAGAACTGGTTTCTCATGCTTTATGCAAGTTTATCCTGTTAAAGTAGCTGAGAACAGAAGCATCTAACAGTCATTTTGATTTAGAGATCACAGGAGAAGATGATATTTAAGACTAATTCTGTACTTTAATGAAATTCTTTGGAAGTTGATTAAATTAAGCTAAGCTACATTTGGAAAAAGGCACTTATTCTGGAATAAGTGCCAATTTATCCCAGAATAACTCCATGTGTAGACAAGCCTTAAATAAATGTGTAATGGGCTAGAAAAGCTAAGATCTTGCATTATGAAAACAAGTGGTGATTCATAATCAGTTTCATTGAGATATTTCCCAATACTAGAAGATTGTATCTTGTCTAAATGAGTTGTATAGACCTCTCTGCAAGTTATGGTACTTCTTATTTGCCTTTTAGTTATCTAAAAAGCAAACTTTCAATGGATGGGACACCGTTAATATTTATGGTGTCATTGCTACATAGTGTAGGTATGAGATAGGAACCAAAGACTCATTATCTGAAAATAAGTGGTTACATTTGTAACAATGGGATATGAACATTACAAGTAAAAGCCAGATCTATCAATTCATGAGTTTTAGTGAGGTGGTATTGGAGGGCAGACTAAGCTTCAGGACAAAAAGAGAATGCCCACACAGAATCAAAAGAGGGGCTAACTATAACAAACTTGTCTTTCTACTACATTTATCAATTTCTTGTTGCACTTCTCCCTTTAGAATATTTGATCCTTGGTCTTCTACATGTACCCCATTAAGGAGAATTAAGTTGTATTCAGTTTATAACTAATCGAAGGGTTGTGGACTTAGCACAATCAGGTCTCAGGCTCTGGTGTGCTACCCTAAGATGATATACTAGAAGAGCATTTCCCCAAGCTTAGCTGAGTATTTCCCATAGGGAAAAATGAGCATTTCACTGTAGTTATTACAGCTGGATTTCTTTATATATGATAAAAAAGGTTGACACTTAATCTTGAGCATTATTATTTTTTTTTTTTTTAAACAAATAAGCTTTCAGATTAGGAACTGAATGCTGAAGTTTGCCCTGAAGGTGTTTCAGGTTGAGGGAGAAGCTTGCTTTCTGGATGAACAGTGAGCAGCAGTAGTGGACGCTTGCTCTCTAACTTTGCAGAGCTAAAATTTGTTATAGCAGCACTGTAAATGAAAGCGTACACACCCTACAAAGCATGTGGACAAAGGGGGATCTACTTGGTATCGTGTACTTAGATTTTCAGAAAGCCTTTGACAAGGTCCCTCACCCAAGGCTCTTAAGCAAAGTAAGCTGTCATGGGATAAGAGGGAAGGTCCTCATGGATTGGTAACTTGTTAAAAGATAGGAAACAAAGGGTAGGAATAAATGGCCAGTTTTCACCATGGAGAGGGGTAAATAGTGGTGTCCCAGTACAGACCCCTGGGGGACCAGTCCTATTTAACATTCATAAGTGATCAAGGTGACAAAATTTGCAGATGATACAAAACTACTCAAGATAGTTAAGTCCCAGGCAGACTAAAGAGCTACAAAAGGATCTCAAAACTGGGTGAATGGGCAACAAAAATGGCAGATGAAATTCTTGTTGATAAATGCAAAGTAATGCATGTTGGAAAACAATCCTAACTATACATATAAAATGATGGGATCTAAATTAGCTGTGACCCCTCAAAAGAGATCGTGGAGTCATTGTGGATAGTTCTCTGAAAACATCCACTCAATGTGCAGCAGCAGTCAAAAAAAGCAAACAATGTTGGGAATCACTAAGAAATGATAGATAAGACAAAATATATTGCTTCTACATAAATCCCTGTTATGTCCACATCTTGAATACTGTATACAGATGTGGTCACCCCCATCTCAAAAAAAAGGTATTGGAGTTGGAAAAGGTACAGAAAAGGGCAACAAATAATTAGGGGTATGGAACAGCTGCCCTGTGAGGAGAGATTAATAAGACTGGGGCTTTTCAGCTTGGAAAAGGGATGACTAAGTGGGGGGATATGATCAAGCTCTATAAAGTCATGACTAGTGTGGAGAAAGTCCATAAGGAAGTGCTATTTACTCCTTCTCATAACACATGAGCTAGCAGTCAAATGAAATAGGCAGCAGGTTTAAAACAAAAAAGGTTCTGTTTTGTTTCCTCCCCCACCCCCCAAACAGAGAGTCAACCTGTAGAATTCCTTGCCAGAGGATGTTGTGAAGGTCAAAACTAACAGGAACAACAAGGAGTCTGGTGGCACCTTAAAGGCTAACAGATTTATTTGGGCATAAGCCTTCGTGGGTAAAAACCTCACTTCTTCAGATGCATAGAGTGAAAGTTCAGATGCAGGCATTATATACTGATACATGGAGAGCAGGGAGTTACTTCGCAAGTGGAGACCCAGTGTTGACAGGGCCAATTCAATCAGGGTGGATGTAGTCCACTCCCAATAATAGGTGAGGAGGTGTCAATTCCAGGAGAGGAAAAGCTGCTTCTGTAATGAGCCAGCCACTCCTAGTCCCTATTCAAACCCAGATTAATGGTGTTAAATTTGCAAATGAGTTTTAGTTCTGCTATTTCTCTTTGAAGTCTGTTTCTGAAGTTTTTTTGTTCAATGATAGTGACTTTTAAATCTGTAATAGAATGACCACGGAGCTTGAAGTGTTCACTTACTGGCTTATGTATGTTATCAGACATCAGGAATGGTTTGTGTCCATTTATTCTTTTGCGGAGGGAGTGTCCGGTTTGGCCAATGTACATGGCAGAGGGGCATTGCTGGCACATGATGGCATAACATTATTGGATGTGCAGGTGAATGAGCCCTTGATGGTGTGGCTTATGTGGTTGGGTCCTCTGATGGTGTCGCCAGAGTAGATATGGGGACAGAGTAGGCAACGAGGTTTGCTACAGGGATTGGTTCCTGGGTTGGTGTTTCTGTGGTGTGGTGTGTAGTTGCTGGTGAGTATTTGCTTTAGGTTGGGGGGTTGTCTGTAAGCGAGGACTGGCATGCCTCCCAAGGTCTGTGAGAGTGAGGGATCATTTTCCAGGATAGGTTGTAGGTTGTGGATAATGCGTTGGAGAGGTTTTAGCTGGGGGCTGTATGTGATGGCCAGTGGTGTTCTGTTATTGTCCTTGTTGGACCTATCCTGTAGTAGGTGATTTCTGGGTACCCGTCTTGCTCTGTCAATCTGTTTCCTCACTTCCCCAGGTGGGTAGTGTAGTTTTACGAATGCTTGATAAAGATCTTGTAGGTGTTTGTCTCTGTCTGAGGAGTTGGAGCAAATTTGGTTGTATCTTAGGGCTTGGCTGTAGACAATGGGTCGTGTGATGTGTCTTGGATGGAAGCTGGAGGCATGTAGGTAGGTATAGCAGTCAGTAGGTTTCTGGTATAGGGTGGTGTTTATGTGACCATCACTTATTTGCACTGTAGTGTCCAGGAAGTTTGGATCTCTTGTGTGGACTGGTCCAGGCTGAGGTTGATGGTGGGGTGGAAATTGTTGAAGTCCAGGTGGAATTCTTCAAGGGCCTCCTTTCCGTGGGTCCATATGATGATGTCATCAATGTAGTGCAAGTAGAGGAGGGACACTAGGGGATGAGAGTTGAGGAAGTGTTGTTCTAAGTCAGCCATAAAAATGTTGGCATACTGTGGGGCCATGCGGGTACCCATAGCAGTGCCACTGACTTGAAGGTATATATTGTCCCCAAATGTGAAATAGTTGTGGGTGAGGACAAAGTCACAAAGCTCAGCCACCAGGCATGCTGTGGCCTCATCAGGGATACTGTTCCTGACAGCTTGTAGTCCATCCTCATGTGGAATATTGGTGTAAAGTGCTTCTACATCCATGGTGGCTAGGATGGTGTTTTCAGGAAGAACACCAATGCAGAGTAGTTTCCTTGATTTTTGTAGATACAGACTAACACTGCTACCTCTCAAAACTAACAGGGTTCAACAACAACAAAAAAAACAAACCTAGATAAGTTAGTGAAGGATAGGTTCATCAGTGGCTATTAGCCAGGATAGGTAGGGATGGTATCCCTAGCCTTGGTTTGCCAGAAGTTGGAAATAGGAGACAGGTGATGGATCACTTGATAACTACCTGTCCTGTTCATTCCCTCTGAGGCACCTGGCATTGGCCACTGTTGGAAGACAGGATACTGGGTTAGACCCTTTGGTCTGACCCAGTATGGCCATTCTTACACACATCTGGTTTTGGGCAAGTCCTTGTTCCATGAAAAAATTCAGTTTGAGATAAGGGAATGGTTGGCTTCTGCACACACCCTTTGTTCTGGCCTACTCCCTCAGCAAAATACAAGTAGAGCTGAAGAGTAAGTGTCTTTCAAAGGAAAGAGTTGGTTTAAAAAAAAAAAAAAAAAAAACCCACACACCCAGCTATTTTGCCAATTCCCCATGGCTTGACAGTTCTAGGGAGTCTTTCCCCTTTAAGTTGCATACATTTTACACTGTCATTATTATAGTATTGTCCCCCCATATGGAAGAAGGAAGCCATCTTGTGTTTAAGCAGGGAAAAGCTCTCATTGCCTTTCTGTCAGCACATAGGCCCAGAGAACACACCAATATGCACTTTGACAGTTTTCTATAATAGCAGGATGTAGATGCTCTTATTTTTAAAGAGATTTCTTCTTAAATACTCCTGCAGTTTTCCTATCAGAGGATAAACTCAGTTTCCCTTGCCCTAGATTCCTGTTTTGCCCTCACTGCTTTGAGATCTGCTGTATCCTACTAACTCCTGTGAAGTGGTAGAGCCTGACTCCTCTGATGTCCTTACAACTCCAGGGGAGCTTTGTGGCTTATACCCACAGAGTCTGGACTACTGAAACTGCAACCTAAGTAATCCAATTTTAGTCTTAGCCTGATTATCTTCAGTGATCTCAAGAACTGTAAGAGAAGATGAAGAAATAGAACTCCACAAAGAGGGTGCCACCTTTGGCCCTAGCCCAGCTGAGCTCTTACAGCTCAGCAGCTGTAAGATAGACTTTCAACAAGAATACTGGCTAAGTGGTCATTAATGGCTCAGGAAGTGTTTGCAAGTAGTATGCCACTCCTTTGAGGCAGGGAGGAGAATTCATTTGGCTGATGGCCTGGGGCTGAAAGGTCATAGCAAGCTGTCCCCAGAGGGAAGTATTCATCATTCTGCAGGAACTGTTACTCATCCTAGGGCATGGGGTGACCTTAGTCCCACTAGGCTGTTGGTAGTCCAAATGAGCGTAGCACTCCACCTCTTGAGCTTCATGCTCTGTGGTGTAGTAATTGTACTACTACCATCACCACTGCTAGACACATACCACCCTGCCTGCCTGCCTTTCACCCTGCCAGGAGAAAGCTGAAGGTTAACACTGGCCTCTGTGCTGAGAGGAAGGACTGGGAAAGGTTACTACTACTTGACTGACTCTTCACAATTCCCCAGGGCTCCCACAAGGCCCGTCAGGTTGCCCTGAAAGACTGCTTCAGGGAGCCATGCAATAGCAACCTGAGGGCACTAACTGAAGCAGTGTTCCTTGTAGCAGGAGGGGAGAATTGAAAGTTTCATTTTTTAGTGGAGACCGATCCTGTCAGTTGAAGAGTTTCTGGGGCAGAAAGTTGTGTCTTTAAAGCCCAAAGCGAAGGGAGCCTATGCCCACACACAAGGCAGTACAGATGCCCCTGCTTGTATGCTAAGTACATTAACAATCAAGGCAGGAGGCTAAAGCCAGGTGAAGCCTGACAAGGTAATCTGTTCAGAATGCTGACAAGGCAGCAGGTGTTCCACCACTTTGTGTAGTTGGGTGCTAGTAGTGGTCTTGGTCATGCACCTCAATGGAGGCCATTCTAATGTGCACTGAGAGGGAAATTTCAGGCACCAGGAAGGAGAGAAACTCACCTTGTCAAAGGCTACATGTTGGGATCTCAATTCAGTCGAGTACAAGACCTTGCCTGCCCCATCCCAGCAGCAGCTGCCTCCCAGCTGACCAGAGAGACTCAAAGATGGCAGATACGTCTGAAGTGTTTATTGCAATGTAATTTCAGGCTGCATTTCTTTGTACTCACTACATTGCAGAGACAAGTTTCATGAGCAGGGTTCCTGCAAGTGCTACACCAGCAACAGCTAGCACCCCGGGTGCTCCAGCAGTTACGGGCAGTCCTGTTAGAGATGAAGAGTATAACTACACAGGCAAGCAGGGGCATGGGAGAACTGAAGCCCCTTTGTTGCTTCAAATTAGGCCCTACCCATATTGAGGAAGGAGCTATATGTGCATCATGATTTTAGGTGTAGAGGAGAGTTGTTTCACACCAAATATTAAGCTGGTGGACATTAATGTCATTTGATGCCTCACTCTTGCAGATTCCCTTGGTTGGAAGCCCAGAGCCTTTAGCCTGTGCTTACATCTGAAAGGGGATAGTTCTCCCAATGGTTTGTTAGCTGGAACATCTCTGGAAAATTTGGCCTCCCTCCCAATGGTCATGGGCCTTTCATCTTCTCAAGTCTAATGTATTGAGGCAAACAGTAGGATGCTGAAGCCTGTTGACTTCTGCTTTAGAAGCACTGATTACCATTACAAAAGTGATTTTTCCTTCTGTTGATAATATCCCACTTTAATTGAATTCTCATTAGAACCGACACCCAACTTGCTAAGGCATCTCCCATCTTTTCATACTATATAAATAAAAATACACACACACAGTACATCTCCCTACTGTACTTTCCACTCCATGTGTCTGATAAAGTGGGTTTTAGCCCACAAAAGCTTATGCCCAAATAAATTTGTTAACAGAGAGTATTTGTGGCACCTTAGGCTGTTAAGTCAGGAGAGTATACTAGATCAGATCCCAGTGTCCAATTTAAGAAGGGACGGGGATAATCTAGTTTGGCATTAAAAGGGAAATATTTAGAGACTGGAGCCTGTGTTATTCCCGACTAAGTGTTTTTATAAAATAATATGCAACAAATTGCTATTTATAGTTCTGTCTATGGTCTATCCCCAATTTTTTTTAATTAAATAACCTACATCTAAAACAGAGGGATCATGAGAGCTAGATATTTCATTAGTATGAACCGCTCATTGCCATGTTAGGGGCCAAAAGGAGCAGCAATTGCAGTTTTTACTTTGGGGCCCTCCTGATGCTACCATAATCTGAATTGGGGTTGCAGTTGACCTTTCAAGTGTTATAGGAGCCAACAGAGCCACCTGAGAGTTTTCACCAACTCCTCTCAAGGTGATGAGGGTAAAGATCAATCCTCCACCCTGGTATTGGCCCAAGTTCAGACACCTAGGGATGGAGGTTCTAGACTCAGATGCTTAAAACTGGCAGGTTGGCCAGTGCAAGGACATCAGTGCCAGGCAGGGAATAGTGCATCTTGGTGCTCATCTGATGAGAAGGTGATGTCACATCCCTATAACTGATGCAGCTCTGGCAGGGTTATTTACGGCTGCACCCAAGCACGCTTGTAGAGAGACTTAAGTTCTAGGAGTGGTCAGGTCTGTGGTACTCACGAAAGCTCTGCACAGCATCATTCCTTTCTACACCATCCTGGAGAAGAAATACAGGCCTCCTGCTGGTGACGGGGGAAAGGCCAGTCTCTGGATGATGCTCAGAGCGCCTTCTACCCCCTGAGAGATACATGAGGAACATGTTTTAGATGCAAAATAGCATTGCCCCAGACTGACCTGTTTCCCCATCATCCCAGAGGAGACTGCCAGACAGTACAAGTAAGTTAGCATCCCCTGCAGCAAAGATTGCAATGCACAGCCCTACTCCCCCATTCTCCAATAAAGATCAAAGTTTGGACAAGTTGAAGAGGCAGCTGCACTGATCTCAAGAATGTAGTGCCTAGCAAACAGAAGTGACACGTTCGCACTGCATAGAAGTCTCATCTGCTGCACCCTCAGGGGGTGCTAGCCACGATCACTGCCCTTTGAAAAGGTTGATGACACTTCACCCTAAGAGTCCTAAAGTCATGCCAGGCCCAAATCACAACTGACCCCAAAATAGAGTTTTGGCAGATCTGTGCAACTCCTGCCTAGTGGAAGTGCCTTGTGTACAGGCCAATGGCCACAGGCCTCCTGAAGGATCAGCCTTGCTTTTCAGCCAGGCATCACCAGCCCCCAGTGGTTGTTATAGAGCCACTATTGAGTACAGGAGTCCTGGCAGCAGCCCTTATCCCCACACTCTAGAGAGCAGAACTGGTACACTTACTGGCTCCAGCAGAGCAGGAGATGGTGCAGGACTCCAGCCTGGAGGGCAAGCATACGGAGGCACTGCAGTGCAGGTACACCTAGAGGAAAGACAGGTGTTAAGAATCAGGCTCTTGCAGTTCACTATAGGAGCAGTGCTGCAGCAGGTTCTCTAAACAGACTAGGGGCTGCTGTTGTACCCCAGCACTTTACTCCCCAAGGCTTCTGGGAGCACAGCCAGTAGGTGAACACCCCCTGGGAGGGAGCCCAGCAGTCTGGCCCTCTGCTATCCCACACTAAGGGAAGGAGATTCAGTGTCAAGTCACAGACAAGTCTGGATTGGGTTTAGACTGCCAGAGCCATCCACTCTGGAGAGGAGGGCAGGAAAAAGAGCCAAAGGGTTAGAAATATAGTGTACTCCCAATGGGAATGGGAGCAGCTAATGCACTTGGAAGAGCTCCCTGAAAGGCAGATATTGGCAAACACAGAGCCGGTTGTTAGGAGAGAGATTGCAGGAGAGTTTCTCCCTGATATGTCACATCTACAGAGCAAAACAGTAGTCAGAGGTCTCAGTGTGAGCTAAGAGGTGGGGACAGCACCGTGTACTTCAAGTAGTAAGACAACAGCACCCAAATCTACTTTACAAATCAGTCCTTAAGTTGGTTCAGTCTATTTGATACTGAACAGTCAAGGCAGTTTGGTCAAGACTCCCACTACCATAAAGCATCTGCTAGCATCTCAAGTGCTGGGGACATTTTCCTCCACATACTAGTTTAAAGCTCTAGAAAGATAGTTCTCAACCTGCGGCCCAGTCAGCACAGAGCTGCAGCCCACGTGACATCCTCAGGGCCATACAGGTAGTATCGGATGCAGCTCAATGATAAATAGGTTGAGAATCACAGCTCTAGAATGAGCAGCATCTGACATTGCTTCCCCACCCACTGCGGGAAGCATGCTCTAGCATAGCTTTTTTCCTCAGTCAGTAAATATTTCACATTTGAGACACCTCAAGAGACCTGAGGCAGGTCAGTCTTTAGCATGGGGATAAGTGACTGCCCCAGGTCCCAGTGAGGAACTTAGAAAGTGGGTTTAGGTGACCAGTCCCATAGTTTCCAACTCCAAGTCCTGTGATCCCACTGGGCAACCAGCCTCAAGACAAGGCTGTAGGGCAAGTATATTTCTACACCCAATCAGGGATAAAGGTTAGTTTTAAAGGCTTTTCCACATGGCCTGCCGCCCTGCCATTTACAAAAAGAGCGGCAGAGGCTCCATTTTTGAGCCGCTTCTTCCCAGACTCTAGGAAGGAAGTGTCCCAGTCTGCACTGCAACACCACAGCCTCTCCCTAGTCATGAGAGACAGAACCCCAGTTGGCCATTAGCTGGTTATGATTCATCGGAGGTGTTGGTTTGCTTCAGCATGAATGGTCAAAGCCCCCTTCTGCTTGTCTGAGGACCCTGTAGGCGAGGTCTCATGTCCACTCTGAGCAGCACACAAGAGGCTGGGCTGCTGTTCCAATGGAGCAGAGCTACAGCGGCTGACACGAGCATTGAAGAGAAGCCATACCGGCCCTGTGAGTGCCCGCTGGGAGGCAGACTCCACGAAGGTGAAGGTGCTGACAATGAAGCGCTGGTGGTGAGATGGGAACTGCAGCCCCAAGGCGGCTCCCACAGGCACCAGCTGGGTGCGGTAGTTGTCTCCTGCATACGGGCACCTGGGGGGGGGGGGGGGGGGAGAGGGGGGGGCAGGTGTGAGAAGTTGCCCGGCACTCCCCAGGCCCAAATAGAGACCCCTCACCCTGGACCCCCAGTCACTCACCCATCCACCAGGATAGGCCACTGTGGCTGCTGCTGGGGGTTGGCACTGGGAGTGGCCCAGCAGTGGTGCAGGACCAGAACTAGATCTGGGTCAGTTCTCTGAAGGATCCGGACCCCCATGTAGATGGGGTCCTGCAGAACCTTCACCACAGGATAATCTCAGTCTGTATAGTAGGAGCCATAATTCTGCTCTGGAACAGAGATGGGCACAAAGGGGTCACTGCAGATCAGCATCAAATGCATGTAGAGAAGCTTAGTGCATCATACAGGGCTGACACCCACAGGCTGTTCAGGGGGGCCTGGACTCCCAGCTCAGGGAGCAGTGTTCCCACTGTGCTAGATCTAGCCCACAATGCAGGAGCAGGGCTGCCTTTCCATATACCAAGGACAGATACAGCTCACTTCTGGCTGAGAGTGAAATTAATTGCATCCTAAAATTAAAGTGCAAAGGATAGTCAAGTCACAGCCTTATCTCCCCCATCCTCCCTAGATCCACTCCACAGGGTCTTAAGGCCTCATCTGGGCTGGAGGGGCAGCTAAGCCAGAGATCAGATTCTTGCACCAAGGAGGTAAGAATGAGCCCCTTCTCCCACACAGCACTTGCCAAGGAGCTCTCCTACCTGTAGCAATGCGTAGCTCCAGCATCAGGGGGCCAGGCTGGGACACAGCAAGGGGTGGGGGCAGGGTGAAGACTGGATACTCAAGGGGAGGAAGTTCCCACTGATGGAGTAGCTGCAGCGGACATGTAACCTGGTGGTGTGAGTGCCAAGAAGATGAGAGATGATCAAGGCCAGGCATGCACTGCAGAGAAGGCATTGAGGGGAAGGGCACCAGAGGGGGTGGGGGTATGAACCCCCCAGGGGGAGGGACAGGGTTCAGGGGAGCTGAATTGCCCCATTAGGGGCACCTGGAGGAGAGGCAATTAAGGATTAGTCCCATCTGGGGAGAACCCCATGGGTGGTTCCTATAGATGAGGGACTGCAGGGCAATAGGGAATGACTGAGGAGAGCTGCCACAGGGAGTTCTACTTTGAGATTGGCCCCATGGAGACAGAGCAGCTGGGGTTCCAGGCAGGTGCCAGGGGAGCCCTAGAACTGCCAAGAGGAGGCTCCCCAGCAAGAAGCCTCACAAGGAATCAGATTTCCAAAGAGGAGTGAATGGTGAAGTCCTGGGAAAGGCACCTGTGGGCAGGCAAAGGTAGGAAGTGGAAGGTCTTGTAAGGAGACCGTGTTAGCTGCTTGACCCCAGGGTTCCTGGGCTGGAAGCTAGAGCAGAGGGTGGGCCTGGTTCCCTTTCCTATCCCCTCTCCTGGGGATGGGAGACCTCCAACAGGGAGCAGAGTAAGTGACTACAGAACCTGGGCTGGGACAGGTGACCCAGCACAGGGACAGATGCTTTGGCATGTCAGACTCCTACAAGCTCCTACATGCTTTGGCATGTCAGACTCCACCAGTTCATTCTCATACACACCCTGGGCTCCAGCCATCTGCAAGGAGAGAGCAGTCACTTGTTTTATTTAGCGTGTGCATAGTCGTCTAACCAAGCAATGGCATCTTCAGCAGTGTGATGCAGTTATTCTAGCCCACTGCTGAGCCTAGTCAGCAGGCATTCATCAACAACATGCGTCATAGTCTGTTGCGCCACAGCTGCACAAAGGGCTGTCACAAAGACCCCAGCAATACTGGTTGGCTGCACAGAGACCTTGCCTGGTCCAGAACCTGTTCAACAGAGGCCATTGGTGACGGGGCAGGTCAAAACCAGGTGGGCAGATTGTGCGGTCAGCAACAAGGGACTGGTTGGGGATTATAACAGATATCCATTCCTCTCGCCAGAGTGTTTCTGCCCTAACATCCTGGTGTGGCAGATGAGACCATAATGGGCAATGTGAGGGCAAACATGCAGCTGGTGGTTTAAAAGGTCATTGTGCAGCAGCAGGCTTAGTTGGGATGCACTTTCTCCAGTAACTTACCAGTGGTAACCTCTCATCGGATATAAGGAGGAGCAATATTGCTCAGAACTGGAAGCCATCAGGCTGGAGTTGGACACAGAGTGCCAGAGCAGATACGCAGGGTGGCATGTAACTGCATATCCACCAATTTGATGTGTGACGATCTACTCCAAACTGGTGCACAGTGCTCTGCAGTACTCCGCGCTGAATACAGCGGTCACTGACTACTGGCTTTGACTCTTGCAGGGCCAGGCTTCAGCTGAGGGGAAGCCAGAGATTTGCCCCAGAGGAGCCACTGTTTGTTCGGCAGGGTTTGTTGCTGCATCAACCTCAGAAAGGGACCTGCCAGTGCACCTTCTTCTGATCTGAACCCCCTTCTATTCCAGCTGAAGGGCCCCATCCTGGCCTCCCCCAGCTCAACTCTTACCTGGAAAGTGGTGCCACAGGCAGAAAGTGGGAACCAGAACAGGACAAAGGCATTGTTCTGCCCCACAGGGACACAGCCAGCACCGCGCCCACTGGCCAGACGAACCGAGTCCAGGATCAGGGGAGGCAGAGTCACAGCCCGAGAGACCGCGAGGGAGAACTGGCCATCTGGAGTGCACTGCGCTGTCACTGGAAGGGAGCCAGGGACAGGTCAGAGTCACCCTACCACCTGGGCTAGTTAGTCTCAGGACACTGGAGCGGAAGCCAGCAGCTGGTCCTGGAGTTGGATAAGAACCCACCGTATTCTACTGCACCCCTCCAGGGCACCCCGAAGGGCACAGGCTGGCACTGCAAGGTACCCTGGCAGCATACAGCTCATGGTGGAGCTGCAATGGTCATGAATCATGTGCGTGGATTCCAGGCCATTGGGCTGGGTCTGTTATTGACATGGCTGAAGCACTCAGCCCTCAGTCTGAGGCTGAATGGAAAGTGTTGCACGTGGCCTTGTTATATCACACTAACCAGCCCAGCACCCAGCTGTCTACAGGACTGGGTACACGGAAACCCCACTCAGTTTTGATGCCAGGTATCTCAGACACTGCCCCCCACACGCAGGGCCATTAGTCAGCTCTGGACAATTCATGTGCACAGAAACTCACCTGTATTGCCATAGTAACAAGGCTTCATCCTATCACTGGGGTTGTAGCAACAGCCTTGTTCTTCACAGTCTCCTGGTCAATGGGTGGGGAGGCACAGGGCAGCCTGTCCTGGCTCTGGATAGCAGCACAGACACCGGGGCTTGGAGCATCCAGGGCTGGGGTGAAACAGGTGGGAAGCAGTATGGAATTCAGAGCAAGAGGAAGGAACAGAGACTAGGTGGGGCAGGAGACTGGGCTACAGAACATGCTCCCTCCTGGCTAGGCTGGAGCCTTTGAGGCTCCTTCAGGACCCCAGGGGTTCTGCAGGACAGACATCCTGCTTCCAGCTCAAACACTTTGCAGAGGGGCTTCAGTCAACCATCCAGCACCACAGGGGGGACCCAGTCTGTGCATTCTCAGCCCCAAGACTCACAATTTAATCCAGGACCAGTTTGGGTAAAGGGGTAGTGGAGACATGGCCTCTAGGAGAGCCTCCAGCACCAGTCACCATACCCAGGCCCTTTATTGCATTAGCCCTTAGGTCACTGGCCCTACAATGGCCACTTGACCCCAGTGTGGAGAAGGGGGAAGACACAGGCCTTCCCCATGGAGGCAGACCGAGGCCTTCCTTTTTCCAGCTGGAGGAGAGCAGCCATCTCTATGAGATCATTCACAGCCACCAGTGGTGGCATGCAGCATAAGACATTAGGCCCTCACCTGGCAGGCTCCTGGGACACCTGAGCACTTTCTCCTCACGCAGGGCCCTGTGCCCACCAGCAGCCATCCCCTCAATGCCAACCACCATCAGGTAACCACCATCCTGGGGAGAGAGACCCACAGATATCAGGGCTGGCAGAGCAGCAAACAGAACCCAAGGCAGGTGCCAGAAGGTCACTCACCCATTCCAAGACAGAACAGCCAGCATAGGAGGCACCAACTATCCTGGAGCCATCTGCAGCCCAGGAGACCCAGACCCCACAGCTGGAGTCATTCTGCAGAGCATGCAGCCTCCCAGCCGTATCTAGGGAGCAACAAGATCAGCAGCCAGTGCAGAGGAAAAGGCCACAAGAGCCATCCAAGGAGCTACTGCCCCCCTGCACAGAGGGGTCAAGCTCTTGACTGGCAGGGGGCTGCCCAGGCTCCCAAGCCCCAGCAGCACTGCTGGGAGCATGAACTCCAGCTCAGGTTAGCCATTGCTGCCCAGGACTCAGCCAGCTGTTGGGCAGGGCTTGGACAGGTTGAGGGATCCCTGGGAGATAATCAGTCCCTTCTCCTCTCCCTGGACTCCCCCCAGGCATCCAGGGAGGGGCACACAGGTCTGGTCTCACTTACCCCAAGCAGTCAGTGCCAGGGACCCCACCTCAGCCTGGCCAGCATGAACTGCAGGCGTCTCTGGCCACAGACCAGCCCCCTAGGAACTCCCAGAGCAAAGGGGCAGTACAGCAGCCAGAAGCACACCACTCCCACAGGGAGCCCCCACCACACTCCAGCCATACTCCTACCAATGACCCATAAGGCACCTGCCCCCAGCCTGCCCACTTTGTACCTTGCAGGCAGCTGGGATTGGCCATAGCCCAGGTGGCCATTCCTGCAGAGCCAGGGGGAAAGAGTCCAGCCTCTCCCCTGAGGTCTGGCCACACCCTGCCCCAGCAAGCTTTGGGGGTGGGCTAGAGCTGCCTGGCCCTTCTCATGAGGAAGCAGATGGGTCTGTGTTCATGGCCTGTTGCTGATGGAAGGTCAGTTTATTCTTTCCCATTGGAACCCAGGGAGGGTTCAGACCTTCCTCCCTCTCCAAATGCTGGTGCTGGGCCTCGCCCTGCTGAGGGGTCAGCCCAGCCCCTCACCAAGGCCCCCCTGCTGCATGATGGGGGCTTCTGCTGTTGCCAGGGCATCTGCCACCAGGCCAGCTCTGGACTCACCAGACTCCCCTTGGAGCAGGGAAGCTCCTCGGGGCCAGTCCCAGCTGGCCACTGCTCAGCTCACAGGCCAGGTTCCCTGCATCAGGCCCCTGCAGAGGGAGCTGTGAGAGGGGGAGGGCCTGAGTCCCCATTGCCATAGTTACCAAAGCAGAAGGGAAGTGTTTTACCCCCTCTGCTGTAAATGAGGTGCAGGCCAGTGGAGAGTCAGGCCCAGAGAATCCAGCTCTAGTGGGAAGCTAGGTTTGGTTCCTCTTTGTGCCGTCACTTCCCAGCCCAGCAGGGACCCAAGATTATCTGAGTCTTTGGAGTCTTGGGGACCTCAAACTCATCTCTATTTCCTTTCAACAAATGCGGGGCCTGGACCTGCTATGGGAGTTTGGGCCAAGGGAGGTGTGTATGGGACATGGGATGTGCTTAAAGCTTGTGGTTTCCTGACAGTTTCAAAATACAAATGGAAAACAATTTTCATCCCATGGATCCCAACTTCATTAATCAGGAGGGGGAAACTTTTGAGCTACATCACAGCCCTCTACCATTGAGCTAGAGGCTTCCTTGATGCCTTCGACTCCCTTGATGCCTTCGAGGAGCAGTGGGCGCTGTCTGGGGTTCTCTGCTCAGTGTCCCCATCCGGTACCCTGGTTTTGAACTTATGACCTTCACCTGAGTCCCTGTTTTTCTCATTTGTTGTCCCCTGTGTTCATTTGGTCCCTGGGTCTAGTGGTCCCTCCCACCTCCCGGATTTCCAATAAGACTAGGCTGTTAGCCTCTATGGCAGGGGCCGGCAAACTTTTTGGCCCGAGGGCCACATCTGGGTATGGAAATTGTATGGTGGGCCATGAATGCTCACGAAATTGGGGTGGGGCCGAGGGCTCTGGGGTGGAGCCAGAAATGAGGAGTTCAGGGTGCAGGAGGGGGCTCCGTGCTGGGGCAGGGGGGTGAGGGCTCCGGCTGGGAGTGCAGGCTCTGGGGTGGGGCTGGGGATGAGGGGTTTGGGATGCAGAAGGGTGCTCTGGGCTGGGACCAAGGGGTTCAGATTGTGGCAGGGGGATCAGGGATGGGGCAGGGGGTTGGGGCACAGGAGGGGCTCAGTGTGCAGGCTCCGGGCGGCATGTCTCCCCTCCGGCTCTAACGCAGAGCCACGGCCAGGCGGCTCTGTATGCTGCCCCGTCCACAAGTGCTGCCCCTGCCGCTCCCTTTGGCCGCAGTTCCCAGCCAATGGGAGCTGTGGGGGCAGTGCTTGGGACGATGGCAGTGTGCAGAGCCCCCTGGCTGCCCCTACACGTAGGAGCTGAAGGGGGGACATGCTGCTGCTTCCAGGAGCTGTGCAGAGAGGCGGCATGCATGCACAGAGCACCCGCCCCCACCCTGCTCCCCGGGTGGAGCACAGGAGCAGGGCAAAACCCAGACCCCACTCCCCAGCGGGAGCTCAAGGGCCAGATTAAATAGGCTGGTGGGCCGTAGTCTGCACAACCCACAGCAGCAAGCCTGCGAGCCCATCTCAACAGACTTGGACTACTGCACTAAACGTAGCTGGGTAGATGTTGTGGCTTGGGCTCTGAAGCCTAGGGAGTGGGGTATGTTTCAGGGCATGAGCTCCAGCCAAGCCCCTGCTTAAAAGTGCTCTCTACACAGCTGTTTTTGCTGTGGTAGTGTGAGCCCAAATCTGTCAACCTGGGCTTGGAGACTCAGTGCCATGGGATGCCACTGGCTGCTGCACAGATATACCCTACATGGCCAAAACGGAGGAGGGGGATCAGATGCACACTTTGCCAGCAGGATTCAGAGCTATTTGCTGACAGCAGAAGACTGGTGTGGCACAGGACTCCTGGGTTCCCTTCCAGGCTCTGTTAGGGAGTTATTCTAGTAATCGTTTTCCCTTCTGCCATTGGGCTCCCTCCTTGTCTCTAACCCCTCAACTGCTGTAATTTAGATTATCATATCATTTGGGGCCCTGTAGTCACCCACACTGGCTCCTGCCCCTCCTCCTATCCCACTCCCACCATGGCTCCTGACCTCCCAGCTCTGTGCCTATCTTGTCCCTTTCCATTTTCCCCCTATTCTCTGTGTGTGGGTCAGGCCCATTACTCCTCCTCAGTGCAGCCTGGCACAAGCAGGGGGCATTGAGATCACAGGAGAGACACGTGCCTTGCTCTCAGTTCTGGTGCTCAACACCACAATGTCCCCTCTTGACCAGCAGGAAAAATTTAAGGGAAAGCACTGCCCATTGGAGATGGAAACTGGAGAATTTGGCTCCAAACAAACCTCCACTGAGCCTGAGCAAACTGATTTTTTCAAAGGCTTGGGACTTGGCTCCATGTGGGAGGAGCTTCACAGGGCCAGCAAGAGGTACAGCCCAAATATCAAAGCCACTCTGGGATGTTTCAGCTCCCAGCTCCCCACGAGGAGGGTTCTAGAACTTCTCAATGAAGCAGCTAATGGGGCAAAACCTATTCTCCCCCTTCTCCCCCCCCCCCAAAAAAAAATCATTCTTGCAAACAGCTGCTCCATTTTAGATGAAACTTTCTTATAAAAAAAATTCAGCCTGAGGTGGACACCTGAGATGGAAAATTCAGCCCAAATGGCTCAAAACAACTGAAAACAGAGCCTTAGAAAGGAAAACATCAGGACAGCCTTCACTGAAGGCGGAGCTGGTCACAACTGGCTTGGCTGTTTTAAACTATCTCAGCTACACACACATACCACTATTCCAGTGGACCTAGGCTGCATTAAGGCAAAACCAATCTTCCTAAAGTTTTTAATAAAGAAAAGCACTGACACATTGCACCAGTCGAGTGGTTGAGGCACTCAGTAGAGATGGAGGAGATCCAGGGTCAAGGCTCTGACTCCAGCAGAGCAGGGACTTGAGCATAGTTCTCCCTCATCCCAAAATACCCTAACACCAGCTATGGGTTATGCTGGGGCAGGTCTCTGTATGAACAGACATTCTATCCTGGACTCAAGAAAGTGGGTAGTGGAGATCACAGCAGAGCTGCAGCAGCTCTGCTGACTAATTCTGCACATCTCGCCTGCTTTTCTTGGGCAGCTGTAGCTCAGACAGGATCTTCCCCAAGACTGGTACAGAAGGTGTTATTGACCTTTGTACAAACACAAGATTCCCATTGCTCTTTGGGCTTTCTGTCCCCCTTATCAATTCTATAGTCCTCTCCTCACTCGGGAGTATGTCACTTCACAAAGGCAGCTATTCATTCTCTCACCAGCCACTGCCATCCTGCTGGTCAGCCAGGATCCAGTAGCAAACACGAGAGAGGAGCACTGGGATTAGTTAAGTTTCCTCAACTAGCAGTTGGTTTTATACGGTTCCTGCCTGTATTTTGCTTTAGTATCCTCCACTGGCTGAACTGGCCAAGCACAGGGGAAGCATGGAGGGAGTCCTGAGCTTACCAGGATGGTGGCATTTGTACTATACAGAGATACTGGTTGACTAGGCTAACTAGCCCCATTCAAGCCTGCCTAGCAAGAAGACTAGTGATCACACTGAGATGAGGTACAGCACTGATGCTCCATATGCTGTAAGACGCAAGACAAGTTAAGCTCCTTGGTACTGCTGCCAGATGAGCAAAGCAGCTGTTTTCTGGCTGGGAGGTCACAATTGTCCATTCCTGCACAGCTGGTCAGACAAGGAGTAGGCAGGGTTGGGCCCACCTCCATTGAGGCAACAGGCAGGAGTGGCAAGCCCTTTCTCTGGTGCTATCACTGAGGCAGGAGCATCAGTAGAGACACAAGGTGCTTCACTGGGCCTTCCTGTACAGGCTGAGCGGGCTTGAGTTCAAACCCACAACTGCTCACCATGACAAACAGCTTCCACTTAGCCATAGCCAGTAATCGAGGTGAAGAGACAGGGCAGACTATGCCAAGGGAACCAGGAGCCTTCGCAGAGGCATGGGGAGTGGATGGAAAGCTTCCATAAACAATGTGTCTACCAGGGTTTTTGCCCCGTTGCTCCACCTACACCCATCTCAGGTTTGTTCTCCCCTTCTCACAGGGAGACTGCAGAGCTGGGCACAGAAGAGCCAGAGACACAGTATATCTGGAATGGTTTTAATTCAAGATTCTGGTTTCACAAGCTGCATTTCTCCATCTCCACCATGCAGTTACCAGGAGTGATGTGGACAGGCCCTCCCCCCACCCCCCAACTGCAGCACTGGCCCAAGGTGCGGTTCAGGGTGCTCCAGTGCTCAGAGACAAGCTTGCAGGACGGAGACAGCAGTTATTAGCCATATACCCAGCCTGCACAGCCCAGGGAGGGGTAGGAGGAACAGGAATCCTATCCCTCCCACTGCCAGCCCTTCCTGCTCAGGGCAGACTCCCACCCTGCCCAGGGGCTGGAGAATGTGGCAGCTGTAGATGAGGCAGCAGATGCTATTTCAGATGTGACCACAACACCCAGAACGCAACCTGAAATGCAGAGTCATCTGGTACACAAGTTGTTGCCCTGGCTTAGTGCCCTTGTTCGTTGCCCAGCAGCATGTACAGTTCCCTTGAAGTGAATTTCTACCACTGAGCAGTTCATGCCAGGCTCAGGGAGAAGGTCAGCTTCAGACCACAGTTACACCAGGGCTCAGATACTCACCACATCCATCCACAGCAGCTTCTCCTCATCCAGTCCTGGAGGAGTATCACAGCCCCCTGGCTGGTGATGGGGGAGAGCCCATCCTGAGGGTGCTGCTCGGAGCTCCTCCTGCCCCCCGTAACGCCAGCAAGAGTTTAATTGCAAGGTACAGACAAGAAACCTGTACACTCACACCACCAGGTCCCTACTTCAGGAGACCCACTTTGCCCAGCACTCCCCACCATCCATAGCCAGAGCACTCCCCATTGTTCAGGGATTGAGGAGAACACCTCCTTTTCCCCTGGGATGAGGCTGAATTCGGACTTCTCAGAGAGGCTCTGGGAGATGGAGCTGCTCACTGTAAGAACAATGTTACCCCCAGTATTAGAGGAAGTCTGTGCCCAGAAGCCATAGCCTCATGGCAGGAGGGAGAAGAGGAGGACCCACTCCCAGGTTTCTCAGACCCGGTTCCAGAGATACAGCGGATTCCTGCCAGGCCCTCTTATCCCATTCCACAGAGAGAAGGGGAGGCAGAGGGGCCAGGATACTCATGGGCTCCAACAGGGCAGGAGATGGTGCAGGGCTCCTGACTGGAGGGCCAGCACATGGAAGTGCTGCAGTGCAGGTACACCTAGAGGAGAGGGCATGGGTTAGGGCCTGGAGCTCTCGAAATTCAGAAGCAATCACCTTGGGGCAAGTGTAGCATGGTTGGAGGCTGCCTTTGTATCCATGTGCCAGGAGCCCCTATGGTGTAGGTACCAATGTGTGCACTCAGGAGTTGGGGGAGCCCTATTACAGCTATGCTGAGTGCCTTGGGGGTCAGAGCAGCAAGGTCAGTGCATTGCAGGGTCCCCCCTCCCTTGTAGGCAAGGAGGCAGCACAGAATTGGTGTCTCACCCAAGCAGGACTTGGCCACATGGCAGAACTAGAGGAAACTCACCCTGCAGATAAATGAGACCTAAACCCATTCAGAGGGAGGGAGAGCCTGGGCACAAGCAATACTGGGGCTGGGCTGAAACAGCAGGTTAGGCTGGGAGTGTCAGAGCTGGCCCAGAGCAGCACTGGGGACAAGAAGGGCAATTCCTGCAAAATTGGAGATTTGTGCTGGAAAAGTTTATCAGGAGATTCCTTAGATTCAAACAGAAGCTGTATTTTCCTGTGGTGCTGCATTGCCTCATGGGAGTCGTAGCTCAAACACCTTCTTCCTGTGGGCTGAGCTCTCCGGCATTTCCCATTGTGACCCGGGGTTCTTTCAACCCAAAGCTCTTGGTAACTTTTACTCTGCGCGAGGTGTTGTCAGGAAATAAATCAAGGGAGACACGGACATCCGGCCGATAGATGGCTGGCACAAACAGGACAACACAAGACTGCTTTCACTTAAAGCTAAACTTTACTTAGTCTCAAGCATTTACACATGTCCGCAACAGGTTAGTAAAACACCCCCAACCATCGATAATTACCGAAGCTGAGCGTGGCTTTCGAGTGGCACCGTAACAGGCTTCTGTTGGTCAGGCTTCCGTCTGCCAGTGGGGACCCCAAGATGTGTCCAGAGGGAGTGTCCCTGAAGAGCCCCTTCTGTGTGGTCTGGAGCTCTAACTTTTCCCCCCTTATTTATACATTAGTAACATAATGACATATCCCTTAAAGAAAACTTGCTAAGCAAGCAGTTTTTAAAGATCAAGTAAGAGATTTCCTTATGTTCATCAATTTACCAGATATGGGTTTTTTTCCAGAATGTCCATGCCTTGGGTCCCTGACAAACATTCCCGGGGGCACATATAAACAGACTTCCTGTTTTTCTAAAATACATAGATCAGCAATTTGAACATTCTCAGCAGGAAGGATGCATGGTTAAGCTGCCCTGTCTGTGGCACCCAAAACCCTCTCCCCTCCTGTCTTGGTTACATCGAGGTCGCTGCATGACCAATTTACGACCTGCTGACTTGGCTACTTTTAGCAATAAGCAAGAATGGCTCAGTATGGCCTGCTAACTTGACTACTGTTAGCAACACTCAATAGTGGTTCAGGCACTTTACTGGTTTGCCAAAATCTCCCTGTACACCATGATACACTGCAGTCTCCCCTCTGTCCAAGAGGGATGCTGCATCATGGAACTCCCATGGCATGCTGTGTGCCTGAGGTCTTAGAACAGAGACAGGCACAATGCTGGATGTGCAGGGCTATTTCAAAGTTAGAGCCCATCCTACTGATTTCTGGGATCATAGAATATCAGGGTTGGAAGGGACCTCAGGTCGTCATCTAGTCCAACCCCCTGCTCAAAGCAGGACCTAATCCCAACTAAATCATCTCAGCCAAGACTTTGTCAAGCCTGACCTTAAAAACCTCTAAGGAAGGAGATTCCACCACCTCCCTAGGTAACCCATTCCAGTGCTTCACCACCCTCCTAGTGAAAAAGTTTTTCCTAGTATCCAACCTAAACCTCCCCCACTGCAACTTGAGACCATTACTCCTTGTTCTGTCATCTGGTACTACTGAGAACAGTCTAGATCCATCCTCTTTGGAACCCTCTTTCAGGTAGTTGAAAGCCGCTATCAAATCCCCCCTCATTCTTCTTTTCTGCAGACTAAACAATCCCAGTTCCCTCAGCCTTTCCTCATATCTCATGTGCTCCAGCCCCCTAATCATTTTTGTTGCCCTCCGCTGGACTCTTTCCAATTTTTCCACATCCTTCTTGTAGTGTGGGGCCCAAAACTGGACACAGTACTCCAGGTGAGGCCTCACCAATGTTGAATAGAGGGGAATGATCACGTCCCTCGATCTGCTGGCAATGCCCCTACTTATACAGCCCTTCTTGGCAACAAGGGCACACTGTTGACTCATATCCAGCTTCTCGTCCACTGTAACCCCTAGGTCCTTTTCTGCAAAACTGCTGCCTAGCCACTCGGTCCCTAGTCTGTAACAGTGAATGGGATTCTTCTGTCCTAAGTGCAGGACTCTGCACTTGTCCTTGTTGAACCTCATCAGGTTTCTTTTGGCCCAATCCTCTAATTTGTCTAGGTCCCTCTGTATCCTATCCCTACCCTCCAGCGCATCTAACACTCCTCCCAGTTTAGTGTCATCTGCAAACTTGCTGAGAGTGCAGTCCATGCCATCCTCCAGATCATTAATGAAGATATTGAACAAAACCAGCCCCAGGACCGACCCTTGGTACACCCAGGTATCCACTGCTACACTTCAGAGAATGGTTCTTCCTCTAGTTGCTGGCAGTCAAGCTTGGTTTTTTAGAGCCAGTGTCCCTCCCTAGCCCAGGGGCTGGAGGGGATAGGTGGAAGGACCCTGCATTTTTCAGAAGCCATACTGGCCCTGTGAGCACCTACTGGCACTTGGGTGCTCAGAGTGCTGCATGGGACTTCCCACTTCACTTGTAAGAGCTGGGTGAAGTGAAATTTTTGACAATGAAACATTGGTGGTGAGAGGGGAACTGCAGCCCCAAAGGCAGCTCCCACAGGCACCAGCTGGGTGCAATAGTTGTCTCCTGCGTACAGGCACCTGGGAATGGGTGGGGAGCAGCTCTGAGAAGGTGCCCTGCATGCCCCAGGCCCAAATCAAGACCCTCACCTGGACCCCCAGTCACTTACCTGTCCACCAGGATCGGCCACTGCGACTGCTGCTGGGGGTTGGTGCTGGGGGTGGCCCAGCAGTGGTGCAGGACCAGAACCAGATCCGGGTCAGTTCTCTGCAGGATCCGGACCTCCACCTGGTTATCTGAAGGTGCTGTCCCAGGTGACAGAGTCCCGACTCCAGATTCTCACATCCCTGTCTGCCACCAGCTCGTTCTCATACACACCCTGGTCTCCAGCCATCTGCGAGGAGAAGTCAGATACCGGCAGATTGACCAAACCAATAAGGGTCAGTTTTGACTCAGGTCCAAAAGCCTGTAAAGTATTCATCCCACACAGCAGCTGGGCACTGACAAGCAGGCACCTTGGCTCCCATCCTGGAACCCAGACCACTAAGTAGCATTTGCCACTTCCCTGGAAAGTGGTGCCACAGGGAGAGTGTGGGAACCGGAACAGGACAAAGGCATTGTTCTGCCCCACAGGGCACCATGCCCATTGGCCAGACGCACCGAGTCCAGGATCAGGGGTGGCAGAGTCACAGCCCGAGAGACTGCAATGGCAAACTGGCCATCTGGAGTGCACTGCGCTGTCACTGTAAGGGAGCAAAGGGGATGGTGACCCTGACCTGTCATCTGGGCTAGCCAGCCTCAGGACACTGGAGAAGAGACTCAAGTTCTAGTGCCCGTCTGAATGGGACAGTACTCCCTCTCCACTGCCCAGGTATGAGAACCCCTGACCGGAGAGGGATACCTTCCAGTCTCTGCACCTCATCTAGAGTCCCCTTATTTCCAGCAAGGTCACTGGGAGAGCCAGGCTGAGCCCCTAGCTGGATCAGGCTCCCCAGATAGGAACCCTGTTACATTAGGAACCCAGACCAGAGGCTAAGGAGCCAGGATAACTCATTCTCCCAACCCTGGGGACTCAGGAGAGGGGCAGATTCCCAGTTAGGCCATCACGGCAGTTCTCCATGTAGCTGGGAGAGGGTCATGGCCTCTGCATTGAGTGGCAGCCAGCCCTTGCCATTTCAGGCAGGGTGGAGTGTGAAGTTGGTTTTGCAGTCACCCAGCTCTTACAAGTGAAGTGGGAAGTCCCATGCAGCACTCTGAGCACCCAAGTGCCAGCAAGCTTTTCACAGCCACCGTCTGTATTAGGGGTTGCACACCAGCTCACCTGTGTTGCCATAGTAATTGGGATTCATCCTGTCACTGGGGTTGTAGCAGCAGCCTAGCCCTTCGCAGTCTCCTTGATTGATGGGTGGAGAGGCACAGACCAGCCTGTCTAGGCTCTGGACAGCACTGCGGAGATTGGGGCTTGGAGCATCCAGAGCTGGATGGAGACAAGCTGGGATTACTGCAGTCACAGAGAGAGAATGAGGCTGAGACCTCCGTCTGATTCTGCCGGCCCCTCTGAGAAAGGGTAAGGTGCCTGCAGCACCAACTTCTGCTCCAGACATCCCTGCTCAACTCCAACCCCAGTCTATGTATTTAAAGAAATAGTCTACAGACTTTAGCCCAGGGACACTACATGCTATAGAAACACACAAGTGGCGTCCCTCCCTAGCTGTAGGTTTGCACATCTCTTCCCAATTGGCCTGATGGTTTTCTGGGCACTCCTCAGGCCCAGCCCGAGTTGAAGAGGAAGGCATTTCCCCAGTCAGAGTCTCAGCTGGTGTGGGTGGTGGCTGCAGAAGGCACAAATCGATCAACTTGGCCAAGTCTCCAGTCACCCAATGGAAGGGCAGAGACCCAGACCAGAGAGTAGATGGAGAAAGGAGGAGAACATCAGATCCCTGTTCAGTGCACTAAGGGTCTGTCTGGAGTTACTGCTAGCATTTGACTTTTACCTGTCAGGGCACCTGAGCACCTTCTCCTCCCGCAGAGTCTTCTGCGCTGCGACATCCATACCCTCACTCCCGACCACCATCATGTAATTGCTGTTCTGAGGAAGAGCCAGTGCATTCAGGCCTGTTAGAACAGCATAAGGAGAGGTTACTGCTCTCAGCATTATCCACGGCTACCAAGGATGCCCCAGCAGCTGTACCCATTATGCTATTTGTAGAGTTAGACAGGAGAAGTGACTGAAAAAGAACCAATTTCTTCACTGCAGTCGAAACCGAGTCCAGCTCCGCTCTTGCACACCAGAGAGAGCTTTTCAGGCTCTTAGTAGCTGAACTCTGGAGAGGCTGCATGGAGTCCCTAGTGCTACCAGACTTAGTTACAGACACCCCGGAGGTGGGCACATTTGACAGACTATGACTTGTGAACTCTCACCTTCTTCTAAATTGGGAAGAGAACTCCACTCCCCTTTGTGGGTGGGGGAGCTCAGGAAGAGAGAGCAAGTCACTCAAGCCATGCTCTGCATTGCAGCTCCACAGGAGGTACCAGCACCGTAGCCACCCTCTCATTGAAGCCCGTGAGAGGATCCCACTGCTCAGAGCAGACACACCATTGGCCACTAGCACCGCCTACACTAGAGCACCCCCTGTTGGAGCTGCACCAGTTGGCAGTGGGGTTGCATTAGCAGGGAATAAGCCTAGTGTAGATCAGCCCTCAAATAGAAGCAGCCTTAGTGAAGATTTCTGTACATTGTAGAGCATCCTGTCTATTACAGGAGAGGCAGTGGAAACTGGTGCATTTCAATGAGAGTACATTGTGAAGACAGTTTTCTACCTTCTACCCTCCCCCATAAGAAAAAGGGGGTTTTCCTCACTATTGGAAAGCCACTCACCAGATGGGGAAGCACCATAAGAGGCACTAACGTCATGTGAGGGGCAGTGTGAGCCACTCAGAGATCAGGAGGGTCAATGCAGAGCACTGCATCACACAGGACCCATTGTTGGGTGAGTGGCAATTAGGGGACAGGTCTGTCTGGTTTTGATACCAAGCATTAGCGCCACAACCTAGTCACGACCCTTTGGTTCAGGCACTGCTCCCCAGGCCTTTTGCCCAAGGGCGGGAAGCAGCAGCCAATGCCATCCTGGCGACCAGCCTGGGATTCACTGACAGTTCCAGGAGACCAATGGGAGAAAAGCCATGCCAGTCCCATCACACTCACTCACTCCATGACATAGCAGTCAGTGTAGGAGGCATTGACTCTCACAGAGCCACCAGGGGCATGGGAGACCCAGGTCTCACAGGCAGAGTCATTCTGTAGAGGATGCAGCTTCCCCTGAGCATCTGGTGAGAGAGCAAAGGAAAGGCTGGAGGAGGCTCATGTCCAGTGCTAGAGAAGTTAGGGTCTGGAGCCTCTCCTGGGCCTCCTCCAGCCAGCCACTGCCTGATCTGCTAAAGGAGACAGAGGCAGCACTAGCATTTAGCTCAGAGATTCTCAAACTGGGGGTTGAGACCCCCTCAGGGAGTCTCAAGTTGTCTTGGTCCTGCTAGTAAAGGCAGGGGGCTGGACTTGATGACCTTCAAGGTCTCTTCCAGTTCTAGGAGATGGGATATCTCCATTTATAATAAATAAATAATAATAATAATTAAATGTGTGTGTGGGGGGGTGTCATGAGCTGTCAGCCTCCACCCCAAATCCTGCTTTACCTCCAGCATTTCTAATGGTGTTAAATATATAAAAAACTGTTTTTAATTTACGGGGGAGGTCACCCTCAGAGGCTTACTGTGTGAATGGGGTCACCAGTAAAAAAATTTGAGAACCACTAGTTTAGGTGGACCTCTCCCTGCCCACTGAAGGCCTTTTACCCTCCTGTGAATATCCCAGCCCTTACAGCCACACCACTGACCAGACTGGCTCTCCTGCTATCACTGAAACATACAGACAAGGGCTCAAAAGCAGCATAACTGAGTCAGTCTATCTCCTTCAGCCCTTCCTGCTATGGACAGCCAGGCAAGGCAGTCAGTACAAGGAGACTCCTCCCCTCAGCTCAGCAGCAGGGTAACCTGCAGGCTTCTCTGGCCACATACCAGCCAACTAGGGTCCTGCCAATAACCCTCTGAACCCCTACAATCAGACAGCAGCACAATCATGCCCTGAGGCCAACGCCCACATTCTGCTTCTCTGCTGGAGAACCCTAAAGCTCCTGTCCAGCAGAGACCCCTTTATAGTTAGCATAGAGATGGGATTGGCCCAAACCCAACTGGAAGTTCTGGTTTGAGGTGGGTGCCAATCACTCAGTCCCTCCCCTGATCTCCCAGGGCCAAACTCTCAGCTGACACTCTTCAGGCTCATTACCAGTCCCTCTGCTGTCTTGTGCTCAGGAGCACCGGGACATCTGAGAGGGCTCTTCCTCCATGCCTCAAGCTGTGATTCAGAGGACATGGGTGGTTTTGCTGTATTCATTTCCCTGAGCCCAAATGGATTTTCCTGCATATTCCCAGGGGGCTCTCTCTATCCCCTCCCCACACTCTGCACCCTGGGATGGGGCTGCCAGTAGGAGTCCAGTTCCACTGAGGATGTGGGGTATATTCCAGTTCCGCTCTGTGCTGCCAGTCCCCACGGCCCCATGAGCTCGGAGAAAGTACAGAGCAAGGGGAGAGCGGGGTGCTGGAATCGGCACCTCCTCGAGCCCTTGTTTGCATTTCCTTCCAGTGCAATTGCTGCTGTGGGAAAGTGCTGAGTTGGCACAACCTGGGGCTGAAATCCTCTGTCCATACAGCAAGGATGCTATGGGCTGGTAGCAGCATCCCCATCACCAATGGCCACCCTATGGAGCTGGAGGGCCTTTGAGAGAGTGGATGCCAGCAGTTCCAGTTCATGCCCAGTCTGCCCTTCCCCCTTCTGCCACGTCCACTAATAAGGCACACCTGGGGTGGGGGCAGGTTTTGTGACATGGCCACTGACCATCACATGACTTGGCTGAGACCCCACAGCTCATGTCAGATCACACTTGTTGGCATCTGTCCTCGGGGAGGCCATTGAGCAGTGATGTCAGAACGACACGGAATCTGGCTCTCCCTAGTGCCTGAAACCAGCAGGTGGCCAACAGGAGATATACTGGCTGAAGCACCAGGGACTGGCCACTGCATCGGTGAACATGACCAACATTCTGCCTCCATTTATCCACCCTTAGAGCACGTGCTGGCCTGGGGCTGAGCACAGCCACCACTCCATTCAGCCAGCAGGGAGGAGGAACAAAGCCAAGGAAGAGCTTAGGGGCAGAGAACGGAGACAATCTCCTTCAGCAAAGGAGATTCCCTGAAATGGAGTTGGCAGCAATGGCATTAGTGACCTGCCTTAACTGCCAAGCTCTTCAGAGGAACCATTGCTACACACTGGCACCGTTATCTAAAGGGCCCCACTGCCCAGTGGGAACAATGACAGGGCCACATCCTCTCCTCACTGATGTGAGGGCATTGCACTCACACAGGGTCTGTCTGCACTTCCCAGCTGCTCTGTGATTCCCAGCGTGGGGAGACATCCATGTGCTTGCTCTGCTCCAGCTAGTGGCCTTGGCAGCATGGGCAGCTCAGCCTAGCAGCCTGATGACATCCCCAGAAGGCCAGGTGGGACTGCACTCTTTAATCAAAACTAATCCAGCTCTGTGTTTAAACTGAACTGTTTGGCAACTCCAATTAAAGTAGCAAACTGTTGTACACTGGCCAGTCACAAGGGCAACAGACAACTACTATCTGAACTGCCCAGGAGAGGGCTGGATAGCATAAAACACATGTTTTGGGGGAAATCCGGGACTGTGAGTGGGGGGGGGGTCACACTGCAGGTAGTAACCAAGGCTGGTGGAAGCCAGAGTATGACTGGAGTGGTGCTGACAGGTTGCTGCTAGACCAGGGCCGTAGCTATATACAGACATGCAGGGTGTGACCTGCATGCTGGCAGGCTGATTGTGAGTGGCCCAAGTTAGGAGCTACAACAGCAAAGCATAGTGAGGCACCCCCAGTTGCAGGGAAGGGGTGACAGAGCCCCTCGCTAGTCTGGATTGTACCCTGAAATGTGATAAGAGCAAAATGCAGAATGTATTCGCCAGAGTTCAGCTCTCATTTTAGGTGTGCACCTAATGATCATGGTTATACTGAGCAGGTATGGACAGAGGATCCATTAGGGATAGTATCCGGCACTGTTTCACTACAGCTGGACTGCCCAGGGGGATAAGCAGTAGCTTTTCATCCTACTCCCGGCCCCACATCAGGCAAGTGTCAGTTTGCATCCCAGCTAGGGTGGAAATCTGGAAAAGCTCTGAAGGCATGTTGCTAAAATTTGTCTGTCAGGGATGGTTTTTATTTTGGGAGAATATAATCAATGTATTTTTGAAAAAGAAAATAGATGTGGGACTCTTGCTGGGAAGGGGGGGATTAGGGAGTGGGGGGAATAGGGGGAGATGGGTTTGGGATCAGTGGGAATAGATGGCAGGGAAGGGAAGAGGGGTTGGGGCTCTGGTCATGGGGAGGGGCTGGGATCTAGGGGGAGTGGGAAAGACCGGAAGGGTTAGACAATGTGAGGGATGACATGGGGAGGGTGTCAGAGGAAGTTGGGGATTTAGGAGAAGAGGGGAACCTGTCAGTCCTGAATTCTTCCCTTCCATGTGTGTTCTGGGAGAGCTCTGGCCCTCTGTAGGGATTTGAGCCCCCCTCTCTGCTCCCTGTGTATCCTGGGATTTGGGAGACCCTGGCCCTCTCCTTACCCTCCATGTGCACCAGGCTCTGGCAGAGGGGTAGGGTGGAATGGTGCGGCTGAAGGTAACACAGAACAAAACAACTGAAATCCAGGAAATTAATAGCTACGGTGCATGTCACCCAGGGGGTGAGGGGGCTGGCCAGAGTGTGTGGAGGAGAGGCAGACTGCATGGACCTGGGACATGGCTGGGAAAACCTGGCTGAAGCAGGGGGAGGGGGCCCAGCTGTGGTAGGTAGTGGGGGGAGGGGCCCAGCTCAGTGTGCAGCTTGTGTTACATTACCAAGGTAGCATGTGGGCCTCTAGTAAGCCACTGCCTGTGATATGTGCAAACAGGAGCAGAGGGCATGAGCCAGCAAGGAGCAACTTCCTCATGTGTTAATGGCTTCTGTAGTGCTAAATAGCAGCTTAATGGGCTGGGAAGGGGAGGGGAACTGGAAATGTTGGCAAGGGGGTGTTGTGTGGGGAATGGTGGGTAAGGGCCGGAGAAGGAAGGAGGCACACCAGTCTATTCTTACACACTTCAAGTTACTGTAACCACCGGGTAATAAAATTGCTGATAATGTTGCAAAGGATCTACTGATGCAAACACTACATAAAAACTAGGTCTTTTTTGGTATTACCTTTTGGTATTACTTAACCATAATAGTGTATCTACTGCAACCCTAAGGGAAAACTACAACTGCCTAAACAACCACTAACTCCTTCAACAAACATAAAAATAAGGAAACTCACTGACAAAAAAGCTTTATTAGCATAGATTTAAGGTTGCCTGGAGGTATCTCATGCCCTTCCAGAACAATGAGTTCAGTAAAACTCAAAAATCCAATAACCAGGAAAAACATAGTTAAGGTACATGCCCGTGCACCCAGATCCACCTAGAGGTCTGAGGATAACAGCCAACTGCTGCTTCCAGTTACTCTGTTAGCTCAAGTAGTAGTGGACTATGCTGTAGCTCTAAAGGGCCACACCCTGCTGATGATTCAAGATCAAGGCAATATGGTCCCATGTGATGATTTTTTTAAACATTTGGACTATGAGTTCTAGGCACATCCCATGTCCCATGCACCCCTCCCTCGGCCCAAGCTGTCCTAGCAGGTCCAGGCCCTACATTTGGATTCAATAGACTCGGGTAGTCCTGGCTCCCTGCTGGGCTGGGAGACAACGGTGCAAAGAGGAACCAAACCTAGCTTCCTACTAGAATTGGATTATCTGGGCCTGACTCTCCACTGGCCTGCACCTCATTTACAGCAGAGAAGATAACCTTCTGCTTTGGTAACTATAGTAATGGAGACTCAGGCCCTCCCCTTCTCACAGCTCCCTCTGCAGGGACTGATGCATGAACTTGGCCGTGCTCCAGCTTCTGCCAGCCCAGGGTGTGAACTGAGCAGGGGACAGCTAGGGCTGGCCCCAAGGAGCCTCCCTGCTCCAGGAGGAGCCTGGTGCCATGGCAGCCCTGGAGAGTGAGTCCAGAGCTGGCTGGTGGCAGATGCCCCCATCATGCAAAAGGGGACCCTTAGCAAAGGGCCAGGCTGACCCCTCAGCAGGGCAAGGCCCAGCACCAGCATTTGGAGAGGGAGGAAGGTCTGAATCCTTCCTGCATTCCAATGGGAAGGAACAAACTGACCTCCCATCAGCAACAGGCCATGAACACAGACCCATCTTCTGCTTCCTCATGAGAAGGGCCAGGCAGCTCTATCCTATCCCCCAAGACTGCTTCTTGCAGGGGCAAGGTGTGGCCAGATCTCAGGGGAGGAACTGGGCTCTTCTCCCCTGGCTCTGCAGGAATGGCCACCTGGGCTCTGGCTAATCCCAGCTGCCTGCAGGGTACAAAGGGGGCAGGCGGGGGCAAGTGCCTTATGGGTCACTGGCAGGAGAGTAGTATGGCTGGGGTGCGGTGGGGGCAGCTTTCTGTGGGAGTGGTGTGCTTCTGGTTGCTGTACTCCCCCTTTGCTCTGGCAGCCCAGGGGTATCCTAGGGGGCTGGTCTGTGGCCAGAGAAGCCTGCAGTTCATGCTGCCTCCTGGCCAGCCTAGGGCAGGTTCACTAGCACTGACTGCTTGGGGTAAGTGAGGCCAGACCTGTGTGCCCCTCCCTGGGTGTCTGGAGAGAGCCCAGAGTATAACTCCAGGGAGAGGGGAAGGGACTGATTCTGTCCCAGGGATCCCTCAACTTGTCCAAGCCCTGCCCAGTAGCTGGCTGAGTCCTAGGGAGCCTGAACAATAGCTGACCTGAGCTGGAGTTTATGCTCCCAGCAGTACTGCTGGAGCTTAGGAGCCTAGGCAGTGTGCCTGGCCTGGGCAGCCCCCTGCCAGCCAAGAGCCTGACCCCTCTGTGCAGGGGGGCAGTAGCTTCTTAGATAGCTCTTGTGTCCTCTTCCTCTGCACTGGCTGCCGATCTCCTTGTTCCTCCCTAGATACTGCTGGGAGGCTGCAAGTTCTGCAGAATGACTCCAGCTGTGGGGTCTGGGTCTCCTGGGCTGCAGATGGCTCCAGGACAGTTGGTGCCTCCTATGCCGGCTGTTATGTCTCTGAATGGGTGAGTAACCTTCTGGCACCTGCTTGGGTTCTGGGTTTGCTGCTCTGCCAGCCCTGACTTCTGTGGGTTGCTCTCTCTCTCCAGGATGGTGGTTACCTGATGGTGGTTGGCATTGAGGGGATGGCTGCTGGTGAGGAGAAGGTGCTCAGGTGCCCCAGGAGCCTGCCAGGTGAGGGCCTAGTGTCTTATGCTGAATGCCCCAACTGGTGGCTGTGAATGATCTCTTAGAGATGGCTGCTCTCCTCCAGTTAGACAAAGGGAGGCCTCGGTCTGCCTCCATGGGGAAGGCCTGTGTCTCCCTCTTCTCCTCCCTTTGTGTCAGGTGGCCACTGTGGGGCCAGTGACTGCCCTTCTTTGCAGGCAGAGCAAGACAATACCTGTGGCAGAGAGCACACTCTCCTCCTTGGCTGCTCTCCTCACATAGGAGAACCTGGCATTCATGGTCTTTGTATTGCATTAGCCCTTAAGGGCTCCAGGCAGGGCCTGGGGGAATGGTGACAGGTGCTGGAGGCTCTCCTAGAGGCCATGTCTTCTTCACTACCCCATTACTCAAACAGGCCTGGATTAAATCATGAGTCTCAGGGCTGGGAGTGCACAGACTGGGTCCCCCCTGTGGTGCTGAATGGTTGACTGAAGCCCCTCAGCAGAGTGTTTGTGAGCTGGAAGCAGGCTGTCTATCCTGCAGAACCCCTGGGGTCCTGAAGGAGCCTCAAAGGCTCCAGCCTAGCCAGGAGGGAGCATGTTCTGTAGCCCAGCCCCTTGCCCCACCTAGTCTCTGTTCCTTCCTCTTGCTCTGAGCTCCATACTGCTTCCCACCTGTTTCACCCCAGCCCTGGATGCTCCAAGCCCCGGTGTCTGTGCTGCTATCCAGAGCCAGGACAGGCTGACCTGTGCCTCCCCATCCATTGCCCAGGGAGACTGTGAAGAACAAGGCTGTTGCTACAACCCCAGTGATAGGGTGAAGCTTTGTTATTATGGCAATACAGGTGAGTTTCTGTGCACATGAATTGTCCAGAGCTGACTGTAATGGTCCCACGTGTGGGGGGCAGTGTCTGAGATACCTGGCATCAAAACTGAGTGGGGTTTCCATGTACCCAGTCCTGCAGACCGCTGGGTGCGGGGCTAGTTAGTGTGATATCAAGGCCATGTGCAACACTTTCTATCCAGCTCTAACTGAGGGCTGAGTGCTTCAGCCATGTCAATAACAGACCCAGTCCAATGGCCTAGAATCCACTGCACATGCTTCAAGGCCATTGCAGCTCCACCATGAGCTGTATGCTGCCAGGGTCCCTTGCAGTGCCAGCCTGTGCCCTTCGGGGTGCCCTGGAGGGGTGCAGTAGAATACGGTGGGTTCTTATCCAGCTCCAGGTCCAGCTGCTGGCTTCCGCTCCAGTGTTCTGAGACTGACTAGCCCAGGTGGTAGGGTGACCCTGACCTGTCCCTGGCTCCCTTCCAGTGACAGCGCAGTGCACTCCAGATGGCCAGTTCTCCCTCGCGGTCTCTCGGGCTGTGACTCTGCCTCCCCTGATCCTGGACTCGGTTCGTCTGGCCAGTGGGCGCGGTGCTGGCTGTGTCCCTGTGGGGCAGAACAACGCCTTTCTGCCTGTGGCACCACTTTCCAGGTAAGAGTTGAGCTGGGGGAGACCAGGATGGGGTCACTCAGCTGGAATAGAAGGGGGTTTAGGTAAGAACAAGGTGCACTGGCAGGTCCCTTTCTGAGGTTGATGCAGCGACAAATCCTGCTGGACAAACAGTGGCTTCTCTGGGGCAAATCTCTGGCTTCCCCTCAGCTGATGCCTGACCCTTTCATAGATTCATAGATTATAGGACTGGAAGGGACCTCGAGAGGTCATCGAGTCCAGTCCCCTGCCCGCATGGCAGGACCAAATACTGTCTAGACCATCCCTGATAGACAATTATCTAACCTACTCTTAAATATCTCCAGAGACGGAGATTCCACAACCTCCCTAGGCAATTTATTCCAGTGTTTAACCACCCTGACAGTTAGGAACTTTTTCCTAATGTCCAACCTAGACCTCCCTTGCTGCAGTTTAAACCCATTGTTTCTGGTTCTATCCTTAGAGGCTAAGGTGAACAAGTTCTCTCCCTCCTCCTTATGACACCCTTTTAGATACCTGAAAACTGCTATCATGTCCCCTCTCAGTCTTCTCTTTTCCAAACTAAACAAACCCAATTCTTTCAGCCTTCCTTCAAAGGTCATGTTCTCAAGACCTTTAATCATTCTTGTTGCTCTTCTTTGGACCCTTTCCAATTTCTCCACATCTTTTTTAAAATGCGGCGCCCAGAACTGGACACAATACTCCAGCTGAGGCCTAACCAGAGCAGAGTAGAGCGGAAGAATGACTTCTCGTGTCTTGCTCACAACACACCTTTTAATACATCCCAGAATCATGTTTGCTTTTTTTGCAACAGCATCACACTGTTGACTCATATTTAGCTTGTGGTCCACTATAACCCCTAGATCCCTTTCTGCCGTACTCCTTCCTAGACAGTCTCTTCCCATTCTGTATGTGTGAAACTGATTTTTCCTTCCTAAGTGGAGCACTTTGCATTTGTCTTTGTTAAACTTCATCCTGTTTAACTCAGATCATTTCTCCAATTTGTCTAGATCATTTTGAATTATGACCCTGTCCTCCAAAGTAGTTGCAATCCCTCCCAGTTTGGTATCATCCGCAAACTTAATAAGCGTACTTTCTATGCCAATATCTAAGTCGTTGATGAAGATATTGAACAGAGCCGGTCCCAAAACAGACCCCTGCGGTACCCCACTCGTTACGCCTTTCCAGCAGGATTGGGAACCATTAACAACAACAACTCTGAGTACGGTTATCCAGCCAGTTATGCACCCACCTTATAGTAGCCCCATCTAAATTGTATTTGCATAGTTTATCGATAAGAATATCATGTGAGACCGTATCAAATGCCTTACTAAAGTCTAGGTATACCACATCCACCGCTTCACCCTTATCCACAAGGCTCGTTATCCTATCAAAGAAAGCTATCAGATTGGTTTGACATGATTTGTTCTTCACAAATCCATGCTGGCTGTTCCCTATCACCTTACCACCTTCCAAGTGTTTGCAGATGATTTCCTTAATTACTTGCTCCGTTATTTTCCCTGGCACAGAAGTTAAACTAACTGGTCTGTAGTTTCCTGGATTGTTTTTATTTCCCTTTTTATAGATGGGCACTATATTTGCTCTTTTCCAGTCTTCTGGAATCTCTCCCGTCTCCCATGACTTTCCAAAGATAATAGCTAGAGGCTCAGATACCTCCTCTATTAGCTCCTTGAGTATTCTAGGATGCATTTCATCAGGCCCTGGTGACTTGCAGGCATCTAACTTTTCTAAGTGATTTTTAACTTGTTCTTTTTTTATTTTATCCGCTAAACCTACCCCCTTCCCATTAGTATTCACTATGTTAGGCATTCCGTCAGACTTCTCGGTGAAGACCGAAACAAAGAAGTCATTAAGCATCTC
>NC_048304.1:55105860-55170480 GCF_013100865.1 Trachemys scripta elegans | reverse complement strand
CTAATCTTGCCCCTGCATTCCTGTGTTGTTTGCCTATATTCATCCTTTGTAATCTGTCCTAGTTTCCATTTTTTATATGACTCCTTTTTATTTTTTAGATCGTGCAAGATCTCGTGGTTAAGCCAAGGTGGTCGTTTGCCACATTTTCTATCTTTCCTAACCAGCGGAATAGCTTGCTTTTGGGCCCTTAATAGTGTCCCTTTGAAAAACTGCCAACTCTCCTCAGTTGTTTTTCCCCTCAGTCTTGATTCCCATGGGACCTTACCTATCAGCTCTCTGAGCTTCCCAAAATCTGCCTTCCTGAAATCCATTGTCTCTATTTTGCTGTTCTCCCTTCTACCCTTCCTTAGAATTGCAAACTCTATGATTTCATGATCACTTTCACCCAGGCTGCCTTCTACTTTCACATTCTCAACGAGTTCCTCCCTATTTGTTAAAATCAAGTCTAGAACAGCTTCCCCCCTAGTAGCTTTTTCAACCTTCTGAAATAAAAAGTTGTCTCCAATGCAGTCCAAGAATTTGTTGGATAGTCTGTGCCCCGCTGTGTTATTTTCCCAACATATATCTGGATAGTTGAAGTCCCCCATCACCACCAAATCTTGGGCTTTGGATGATTTTGTTAGTTGCTTGAAAAAAGCCTCATCCACCTCTTCCACCTGGTTAGGTGGCCTGTAGTAGACTCCTAGCATGACATCTCCCTTGTTTTTTGCCCCTTTTAGCCTAACCCAGAGACTCTCAACACTTCCGTCTCCTATGTCCATCTCTACCTCAGTCCAAGTGTGTACATTTTTAATATATAAGGCAACACCTCCTCCCTTTTTCCCCTGTCTATCCTTCCTGAGCAAGCTGTACCCATCCACACCAACATTCCAATCATGTGTATTATCCCACCAAGTTTCAGTGATGCCAACAATGTCATAGTTGTATTTATTTATTAGCACTTCCAGTTCTTCCTGCTTATTCCCCATACTTCTCGCATTTGTATATAGGCATCTAAGATACTGGTTTGATCTTTCCTCCCAGTTTTGTCCTGACTCTCCTTTCTCTCTGCCAATATAGCCCACACTCCCTCTCGTTTCCGACCCATCTCCCCGGTCTCCATGTTCCCCACTTACCTGTGGGCTTGCTCACCTGTCCCCGTCGAACCTAGTTTAAAGCCCTCCTCACTAGGTTAGCCAGTCTGTGTCCGAATAGGGTCTTTCCTCTCCTCGAAAGGTGAACGCCATCTCTGCCTAGCAGTCCTTCCTCGAATAGCATCCCGTGGTCTAGGAAGCCAAAGCCCTCCTGGCGACACCATCTTCGCAGCCAGGCATTCACCTCCATGATGCATCTGTCTCTGCCCAGGCCCCTACCTTTGACAGGAAGAATTGAAGAGAATACCACCTGCGCTCCAAACTCCTTCACCCGTACTCCCAGAGCCCTGTGGTCACTCTTGATCTGCTCAGTGTCACACCACGCAGTATCATTTGTGCCCACATGGATGAGTAGCATGGGGTAGTAATTATTTATAATAATAGTAGTCAGAGGGCTGGATAATCCTCGACAATGCCTCCGTAACGTCTCGGATACGGGCCCCCGGCAGGCAGCATACCTCCCGAGATGAAATGTCAGGGCGACAGATGGGCGCCTCCGTCCCCCTCAGCAGAGAGTCTCCGACCACCACTACCCTACGTTTCCTATTCGCAGTGGTGGCAGCAGACTTTCCAGCCTTAGGGGTACGAGGCTTCTCCTCCTTTACTGTAGGGAGTGATTCCTTCTTTCCTGTATCAAGAAGAGCATAACGGTTACCTAGAACCACGGCAGGAGGGTTCGGAGCAAGGGTGGAGCACTGCCTGCTGCCAGAAGTAACCAGCTGCCAGTGTCCACCCTGAGCCATCTCCTCCTCCACCAGTGGTGTATCAGCAGTCCTGTGTACTGGGACAGCTACCTCAGCTGTCTCCACATGGACACTGTCGAGGAATTGCTCGTGGATTCGGATGCTCCTCAACCTAGCCACCTCCTCCTGTAGCTCTCCCACCTGCTGCCTGAGAGATTCCACCAGCAGGCACCTCTCACATTGGATGGTCCCCGCAGCCTGGATATCAGTAAGTGGAAATTGCAAGTTACAGTCTTTGCAAAACCACACCAGGATCTGGGTAGAGGCATCCATGCTCAGGCGCTCTGTCTGGCTACAGGCACAGGTGGAGGAGACAGTAGCAGTGCTGGCACAGGTGTTGCGGGTCTTCCTAACCATCGTAAGCCTCCCTCTGTCAAACTCCCGTCTGCAGCCCCCTGTCAGCTGAAAGCGTTGTTTAAGCAAGAAGTTATGAATGTAGTTGCTTTATAGGTATTAAGGGGAATCAAGAGAAAACAGATGGAACCGGCAAGGGACCCTCGCCCCCTTCCTGCTCCCCTTCCAAACTCCCTTGCGAAACTCCCTGTTAGCAGCCCCTGTTCGCAAAGCTCCCTGGTAGCTTGTGCGCTGCTTTATAAAGCCCTGGCCTGTATGAATGCCCCGCCACTTACCAGAGGCTTCTAGCTTTCAAACCTTCCTTTGAAGCTCACAGCTTCCAACTGCCAGCCACAGCACAGGGTCCTTCAAACAACCAAAACAAACAGACTGACAAACACAAGCTCAGCACACAGCAAGTAACCCTCAAACACAAATAAACACACACTACAGACAGTCACTTACCCCAAAAGGGTGCTGTATTGCTCCTCCTTCACTTGGAGAACTCCCTTGCGAAATTCCCTGTTAGCAGCCCCTGTTCGCAAAGCTCCCTCGCCCTGCAAGAATCAAAGCTGAGGGTCAGTGACTGTTCTTTCCTTAGGGTATGTCTACACTACGAAATTAGTTCGAATTTATAGAAGCCGGTTTTATTGAAATCGGTTGTATACAGCCGATTGTGTATGTCCACACAATAAAATGCTCTAGGTGCTCTAGTCGGCAGACCTCGTCCACAGTACGAGGCTAGCGTCGACTTCCGGAGCATTGCACTATGGGTAGCTATCCCACAGCTATCCCACAGTTCCCGCAGTCTCTGCCGCCCCTTGGAATTCTGGGTTGAGATCCCAATGCCCGGATGATGCAAAACAGTGTCGCGGGCGGTTCTGGGTACATGTCGTCAGGCCCCTCCCTCCCCCGTCACAGCAACGGCAGACAATAGATTCGCGCCTTTTTATCTGGGTTACCTGGGTTACCTGTGCAGACAACATGGAGCCCGCTCAGCACAGCTGAGCTCACCATCATCATATGTCCTCTGGGTGCCGGCAGACGTGGGACTGCATTGCTACACAGCAGCAGCTGCTAACTGCCTTTTGGCGGTAGACGGTGCAGTAGACTGGTAGCCTTCATCGGCGATCTGGGTGCTGGCAGCCGTGGGGCTTGCCTTTTGGCAGTAAATGGTGTATTATGACTGTTAGCCGGCCTATTACAAGTCGGGTCATCGCACGTTAGCAGAGTCTTCCCTGAGCAGCAGCTCGTGCAATAGGCCTGAAGACCATCGTCATACACCGCCCAGTATTTGCTGCCAAGCACCCAGAAAGATGCCGAGGGCTATCAGTCACGCTGCACCGTCGTCTTAAGATGTAAAAAATAGATTTTCTCTGTATTCATTTGCTTCCCCCTCCCTCCGTCAACAGGGTTTTCAGTTTAATCTTTGGGGGGGACCAGTCTGTGACAGTTGTTTGTGTCTCTCCCTGATGCACAGCCACCGTTCTTTATTTTAATTCCCTGTGCCTGTACGCCATGTCGTCACTCGGCCCCCCTCCCTCCTTCCCCTAGGCCGTCAGATACTACGTTTGCGCCACAGCTCGAGCCGAGAAGCGGTTCGCGCCTTTTCTTTGAATTCTGGGTTGAGATCCCAATGCCCGGATGATGCAAAACAGTGTCGCGGGCGGTTCTGGGTACATGTCGTCAGGCCCCTCCCCCCTCGTCACAGCAACGGCAGACAATAGATTCGCGCCTTTTTACCTGGGTTACCTGTGCAGACAACATACCACGGCAAGCATGGAGCCCGCTCAGCTCAGCTGAGCTCACCGTCACCATATGTCCTCTGGGTGCCGGCAGACGTGGGACTGCATTGCTACACAGCAGCAGCTGCTAACTGCCTTTTGGCGGTAGACGGTGTAGCATGAGTGATAGCCGTGGGGCTGGCAGCCGTAGTGCTGCATTGCACCAGCCCCTTGCAGGCGATGGTATATTATGACTGGTACCCGTCGTCGTCGTACTGGTATGGCTGTCAATCATGGCCACCTGGGCAGACATGCTACTGTTTCGATGATGACGGTTACCAGTCATAATATACTATTTTCTGCCAATTGCCCAATATTGTCTGCTAAGCACCCAGAAGAGGCCGAGGGCGATGCTGGGTGCTGGCGGACGTGGGGCTGGCAGACGTGGGGCTGCATTGCTACACAGCAGCAGCCCCTTGCCTTTTGGCAGATGATGGCATATTATGATTGGTATCCGTCATCGTCATACTGGTATGGCTGTCACTCATGCTGCAGCGTCGGCTGCCACCTTAAGATGTAAAAAATAGATTTGTTCTGTGTTCATTTGCTTCCCCTTCCTCCGTGAAATCAACGGCCTGCTAAGCCCAGGGTTTCCAGTTTAATCTTTGGGGGGACCATTCTGTGTGACAGTTGTTTGTGTTTCTCCCTGTTCCTGTACCTGTACGCCATGTCGTCACTCGGCCCTCCCTCCCTCCCGCCCTCCTTCTCCTGGTCCATCAGATACTACTTTCGCGCCTTTTTTCTGACCAGGCGCCATAGCTAGCACTGGGATCATGGAGCCCGCTCAGATCACCGCGGCAATTATGAGCACTATGAACACCACGCGCATTGTCCTGGAGTACATGCAGAGCCAGAACATGCCAAGGCGAAACCCGGACCAGGCGAGGAGGCGATTGCAGCGCGGCGACGAGAGTGATGAGGAAATTGACATGGCCATAGACCTCTCACAAGGCACAGGCCCCAGCAATGTGGAAATCATGGTGTTACTGGGGCAGGTTGATACCGTGGAACGCCGATTCTGGGCCCGGGAAACAAGCACAGACTGGTGGGACCGCATCGTGCTGCAGGTATGGGACGATTCCCAGTGGCTGCGAAACTTTCGCATGCGTAAGGGCACTTTCATGGAACTTTGTGACTTGCTTTCCCCTGCCCTGAAACGCCAGGATACCAAGATGAGAGCAGCCCTCACAGTTGAGAAGCGAGTGGCAATAGCCCTGTGGAAGCTTGCAACGCCAGACAGCTACCGGTCAGTCGGGAATCAATTTGGAGTGGGCAAATCTACGGTGGGGGCTGCTGTGATCCAATTTGCCAGGGCAATGAAAGACCTGGTGATAGCAAGGGTAGTGACTCTGGGCAACGTGCAGTCAATAGTGGATGGTTTTGCTGAAATGGGATTCCCAAACTGTGGCGGGGCCATAGACGGAACCCATATCCCTATCTTGTCACCGGAGCACCAAGCCACCGACTACATAAACCGCAAGGGGTACTTTTCAATGGTGCTGCAAGCCCTGGTGGATCACAAGGGACGTTTCACCAACATCAACGTGGGATGGCCGGGAAAGGTACATGATGCTCGCGTCTTCAGGAACTCTGCTCTGTTTCGAAAGCTGGAGGAAGGGACTTTCTTCCCGGACCAGAAAGTGACCATTGGGGATGTTGAAATGCCTATCGTGATCCTTGGGGACCCAGCCTACCCCTTAATGCCATGGCTCATGAAGCCATACACAGGCAGCCTGGACAGGAGTCAGGACCTGTTCAACTACAGGCTGAGCAAGTGCCGAATGGTGGTGGAATGTGCATTTGGACGTTTAAAAGCGCGCTGGCGCAGCTTACTGACTCGCTCAGACCTCAGCGAAAAGAATATCCCCATTGTTATTGCTGCTTGCTGTGCGCTCCACAATATCTGTGAGAGTAAGGGGGAGACCTTTATGGCGGGGTGGGAGGTTGAGGCAACTCGCCTGGCCGCTGATTACGCGCAGCCAGACACCAGGGCGGTTAGAGGAGCACAGCAGGGCGCGGTGCGCATCAGAGAAGCTTTGAAAACGAGTTTTGTGACTGGCCAGGCTACTGTGTGAAACTTCTGTTTGTTTCTCCTTGATGAACCCTCCAACCCCCCCCCCCCCGACCCGGTTCACTCTACTTCCCTGTAAACCAACCACCCCACCCCACCCTCCCCTCCCCTCCCGCTTGCAGAGGCAATAAAGTCATTGTTTTTTCACATTCATGCATTCTTTATTAGTTCCTTACAGAGGTGGGGGGATAATTGCCAAGGTAGCTGGGATGGGTGGGGGAGGAGGGATGGAAAAGGACACACTGCATTTTAAAACTTTAACTCTTATTGAAGCCCAGCCTTCTGATGCTTGGGCGATCATCTGGGGTGGAGTGACTGGGTGGCCGGAGGCCCCCCCACCGTGTTCTTGGGCGTCTGGGTGAGGAAGCTATGGAACTTGGGGAGGAGGGCTGTTGGTTACACAGGGGCTGTAGCGGCGGTCTCTGCTCCTGCTGCCTTTCCTGCAGCTCAACCATACGCTCGAGCATATCACTTTGATGCTCCAGCAGACGGAGCATTGCCTCTTGCCGTCTGTCTGCAAGCTGACGCCACCTATCATCTTCAGCCCGCCACCTCTCCTCTCGTTCATGTTGGGCTTTTCTCATCTCCGACATTGACTGCCTCCACACATTCTGCTGTGCTCTATCAGCCTGGGCGGACATCTGCAGCTCCGTGAACATCTCGTCCCTCGTCTTACGTTTTCTCTTTCTAATGTTCACGAGCCTCTGCGAAGGAGAAACATTTGCAGCTGGTGGAGGAGAAGGGAGAGGTGGTTAAAAAAGACACATTTTAGGGAACAATGGGTACACTCTTTCATTACAAGGTCGCATATTTCGGCTTGCAGGCAGCCATCGTAGGCCACAGTGTTTTGGCTTTTTTAACCTTCTTAACATGTGGGAAAGGTTGCAAACAGCAGCGCATTTCCCATATCAAGGATGAATTGGGTTGTCCATTTAAAATGGGGTTTCAATGTGAAAGGAGGGGGCTGCGGTTTCCCGGTTAACATGCGGCACAAACACAAGTAAACCACCCCCCCCACACACACACGATTCTCTGGGATGATCACTTCACCCCTCCCCCCCACCGCGTGGTTAACAGCGGGGAACATTTCTGGTCAGAATAGCAGGAACGGGCGCCTCTGAATGTCCCCCTTAATAAAATCACCCCATTTCAACCAGGAGAGCTTTCTGGAGATGTCCCTGGAGGATTTCCGCTCCATCCCCATACACGTTAACAGACTTGCTTGCTTTTTTTTTGTAATGTTTACAAATATTTACAAAGTTACACTCACCAGAGGTCTCCTGTGTGCCCTGAGGGTCTTGGGTGAGTTCGGGGGTTACTGGTTCCAGGTCCAGGGTCACAAACATATCCTGGCTGTTGGGGAAACCGGTTTCTCCGCTTCCTTGCTGCTGTGAGCTACCTACAGTACCTCCATCGTCATCTTCCTCGTTCCCCGAACCGTCTTCCCTGTGTGTTTCTCCAGTGAGAGAGTCATAGCACACGGTTGGGGTAGTGGTGGCTGCACCCCCTAGGATCGCATGCAGCTCCGCGTAGTAGCGGCAAGTTTGCGGCTCTGCCCCGGACCTTCCGTTTGCTTCTCTGGCTTTGTGGTAGGCTTGCCGTAGCTCCTTAATTTTCACGCGGCACTGCTGTGTGTCCCTGTTATGGCCTCGGTCCTTCATGGCCTTGGAGATCTTTTCTAATACTTTTCCATTTCTTTTACTGCTACGGAGTTCAGCTATCACTGCTTCATCTCCCCATATGGCGAGCAGATCTCGTACCTCCCGTTCGGTCCATGCTGGAGCTCTTTTGCGATCCTGGGAGGACTCCATCACGGTTACCTGTGCTGATGAGCTCTGCGTGGTCACCTGTGCTCTCCACGCTGGGCAAACAGGAAATGAAATTCAAACCTTCGCGGGTCTTTTCCTGTCTACCTGGTCAGTGCATCTGAGTTGAGAGCGCTGTCCAGAGCGGTCACAATGAAGCACTGTGGGATAGCTCCCGGAGGCCAATAACATCGAATTCCGTCCACACTACCCCAATTCCGACCCGCAAAGGCCGGTTTTATCGCTAATCCCCTCGTCGGAGGTGGTGTAAAGAAACCGGTTTAAAGGGCCCTTTAAGTCGAAAGAAAGGGCCTCGTTGTGTGGACGTGTCCAGGCTTAATTCGGTTTAACGCTGCTAAAGTCGACCTAAACCCGTAGTGTAGACCAGGCCTTACAGATGGCTGGAAACCAGGGTGTGTATGAGAATGAGCTAGTGGCATCCAGGGATGTGAGAGCCTGGAGTCTGGGCTCCATCACCCGGGACAGCACTTTCAGGTAACTCCTGGGGCTGGTACCTCTGCCCCCTTCTGCCCTGCATCTCCAGAGCTGCCTCTGTCATGTGAGCCCTGCTCAGCTCCTGGCAATGACATGGGAGTGGTTCAGGGCCAGCTGTTCCTCCAGAAAACTGTTGCATGGCAGGTACTAGGCACTGCATAGTGACTCTTCCCAGAACCCTGGGTTCTATCTGCTCATGGCATCTAAGAGAGATGATTAAAAACACAGCAAGTCAATAGAAGGGCAATACTGGGGTGTCCCTCTTTACTTATGGTCTTGGGCTTCTGGGCAGCTGGAATAAACAGGTTCTGACTGATTTCCACTTCTACCCCTCAATTGAGTCTCTGCAGTGCATGTCTGGCCATGCCCCACTCAGGCTTGTTGGCTCTCTGCTAGGTTACACGTCCGCTGCAGCTACTCCATCAGTGGGAACTTCCTCCCCCTGAGTGTCCAGGTCTTCACCCTGCCTCCGCCCCCTGCTGTGTCCCAGCCTGGCCCCCTGGTGCTGGATCTGCGCATTGCCACAGGTAGGAGAGCTCTGTGGGGGGGTTCATGCAGATCACTTGGGGCAGGATTTTGGGCCTCAGTTGAAGGGGAGCTAAATACTGTGTGGGATGGGAGGGTTGGGGACATGAGATTCTAGCTTGGCAGTGGAGACATGAGACAAGGCTGTGACTCATAGACTCATAGACTTTAAGGTCAGAAGGGACCATTATGATCATCTGGTCTGACCCCCTGCATGCTGCAGGCCGCAAGACCCTTCCCTGGACTCTGCCGTTGAAGTCCCCAATCCTGTGTTTTAGTGACTTCAATCGGCAGAGACCCTCCTGCTAGTGATCCCTGCCCCATGCTGCGGAGGAAGGCGAAAAACCTCCAGAGGCTGAGCCAATCTACCCTGGAGGAAAATTCCTTCCCGACCCCAAATATGGCGATCAGTAATACCCCAAGCATGTAGGCAAGAGTCTCTAGCCTGACCCTTGTTGGCCATTATGCTATTTACGTACCATTGCTTGGTTTTCCTTGGCTACTATGTTTTACCATTAAACCATCCCCTCCATAAACTTATCTAACTTAATCTTAAAACCAGACAGGTCCTTCGCCCCCACCGTTTCCCTCGGAAGGCCGTTCCAATATTTCACCCCTCTGACGGTCAGAAACCTTCGTCTAATTTCAAGCCTGAACTTCCCCACGGCCAGTTTATATCCATTCGTTCTCGTGTCCACATTAGTACTAAGCTGGAATAATTCCTCTCCCTCCCTTGTATTTACCCCTCTGATATATTTAAAGATAGCAATCATATCCCCCCTCAGCCTTCGCTTTGTCAGACTAAACAACCCAAGCTCCTCTAATCTCTTTTCATACGACAGGTTTTCCATTCCTCTGATCATCTTAGTCGCCCTTCTCTGCACCCGTTCCAGTTTGAGTTCATCTTTTTTAAACATGGGAGACCAGAACTGCATACAGTACTCCAAATGAGGTCTCACCAGCGCCTTATACAACGGAAGCAGGACCTCCTTATCCCTACTAGATATACCTCGCCTAATACATCCCAAGACCGCATTGGCTTTTTTCACCGCCACATCACACAGTCGACTCATAGTCATCCTGCGGTCCACAAGGACCCCTAGGTCCTTCTCCTCTTCCGTTACTTCTAACCAATGCGTCCCCATCTTGTAACTAAAATTGTTATTAGTCATCCCCAAGTGCATCACCTTACACTTTTCACTATTAAATTTCATCCTATTTCTGATACTCCAATTCACAAGCTCATTCAAGTCTCCCTGCAGAATATCCCTATCCTCCTCCGAATTTGCAACTCCTCCCACCTTCGTATCATCCGCAAACTTTATCAGCCCACTCTTGCAATCGGTTCCGAGGTCAGTTATAAATAGATTAAATAAAATGGGTCCCAAAACCGAACCTTGAGGCACTCCACTAGTAACCTCCCTCCAACCCGACAATTCACCCTTTAATACGACCCGCTGCATTCTCCCCATTAACTGACTGATCAGTGATGTGTTTTAGATTTACACTAACCTCTCGCTCAGCCAGAAGTGAGCTGTATCTGTCCTCAGTGTTTGGAAAGACAGCCCACAATGCAGGAGCAGGGCTAGATCTAGCACTGCGGGAACACTGCCCCCTGAGCTGGGAGTCCAGGCCCTCCTGAACAGCCTGTGGGTGTTGGCCCCATACGATGCACTATACTTCTCTACCTGCATCTCATGTTGACCTGCAGTGACCCCTCTGCTTATCTCTGTTCCAGAGCAGAGTTATGGCTCTTACTACACAGATCGAGATTACCCTGTGGTGAAAGTTCTGCGGGACCCCATCTATGTGGAGGTCCAGATCCTGCAGAGAACTGACCCAGATCTGGTTCTGGTCCTGCACCACTGCTGGGCCACCCCCAGCACCAACCCCCAGCAGCAGCTGCAGTGGCCTATCCTGGTGGATGGGTGAGTGACTGGGGGTCCAGGATGAGAGGGTCTCTATTTGGGCCTGGGGAGTGCAGGGCACCATCTCTCAGTTGCTCCCCTTATTCCCAGGTGCCCATACACAGGAGATAACTACCGCACCCAGCTGGTGCCTGTGGGAGCTGCCTCGGGGCTGCAGTTCCCGTCTCACCACCAGCGCTTCATCGTCAGCACCTTCACCTTCATGGAGTCTGCCTCCCAGCAGGCACTCACAGGCCCGGTATGACCTCCCTTCTATTCCAGTAGGGCTGATCAGTCTCTGATGTGATCAATACTCTCTAGCACTCTGCATGCTTGTGCCATGTCTGTCACATTGGGCCTGCTCCACAAGTCTTTCCCCCTTCCATGTTGCTAGTCTCCTTGCCTTTCATCAGGGAATAACACCATGAGACAGTGTAGGGCAAACCTTAGGCTGACTAAGATTCTTCATCTTCCTGAACTCCATGATGCTCCTCGCTGCCCAGCCCCTCCAGTGCTCCTACACTAACAGGCCACTCACCCCACAGGTTCAGGTCCTGAGTTTCCAGACCCTGTAATCTGGAGTGTAGCTTCACTCCCCTGTAAGCAAAGGCAGGGGCATGTCAAGAAGGGCCTGTCCAACCTGAGCTGTAGTCTGTCTGTCTCTCCTAGGTGTACCTGCACTGCAGCACCTCAGTGTGCCGGCCTTCCAGGCTGGAGCCCTGCACCCTCTCCTGCCCTGCTGTAGCCCGTGAGTACCTTCCCATCCTCTTGCTTGGGCTGTGGTGAAGCGGGAGCAGGCCAGATGACAGCTGGGCTTCCTGCTCATCAAAGGGGAGTAGTTTCCAACTCACCCTGCTGCTTGCACAGCATGGTCACCTCTCTGAACAAACCAATGCAGAGTTCTCCACTCCATTTGGAATAGGGGCTCACTTCTCCTTCCCCCTCCAGTGGAAGTGGCTGACAATGCAGCTCTCTTTCTCTGGCTTTGCCCTGAAGTGGTACTAGATGCTGAAGGGAGCTGGGCTGATGCTCTGCTGCAGCAGATGCCCCACTGACTGGCTTTCCCCAGACATGGGGTGATGGAAGCATGGATGCTCCTTGGTTAACAGGACTTCCAGACTTGTCTACTCTGCAGCTAAACAGCTGTTGTCTGTCGTAGGGGGCAGGAGGAGCTCTGAGCAGCACCTTCAAGATGGGCTTTCCCACGTCACTAGCCAGGGGCCTGTGCTTCTCCTCCAGGCTAGGCTGAAGAGGGAAGTGTTTCCAGAACTTGGTGAGTCTGGCCTAGTATCCTTCTTTGTAAAAGCCTTCAAGCCTAATCTGCTGCCTGAAACCAACTTCACTGTGGGGGAGCGCCCTATGGCAGGGACCATTGGTTCCAAGAGACCTTCCAGTCAAAGCCACCCTGGGGTGACCCTACAATGATAGGGCACCAAGCCAGTGAGGCTAGTTCAGTCATTGACCTGCCCATGGCCAGTTGTAAGGATGACCAGGGAATTAACTCCTGTTTCCTTGACTACATCTCCAACCTGGCTGGCTTACTTGGGTTTACAGCCCTATGGTGTGGGCTAGTAGTAATATTTAATTGCTGATCCTCATCCTGCTGTGGCCAAATGGACTTGGAGGGAAGGCAGCCTCTAAACCCATCATTGGGCATGCATGCCTCTGACTCTCCTAGCCTGAATAACTGCTCTAGAGGCATCCCAATTAGAAGCCTGTGGGGAATGCCCAACCCTGTGTTCTGAGCACACTGGTATCACATTGCCACCAGAGAAGGCTGGGGCCCATGACAGCATGGCCTAGAGAGACAGGACTGCAGGGACATGCAGAGCTGCTACTGACTCTTCTCCTACTGGAGGAACCACTGGCTGCACTAACCCATCCAATCTGCAGTGAACATGTCCTGTTGGCAAGGGGCTAGGACAATAACCCACTCTCCCTTCTCAAGCTGGGAAGGACTCTGGATTTATGAGAGAGAACTGGTCTAGGTACAGCATAGTGCTGGTAACTACTGTATAATAGGCTGAGCCTGTGACTGGGGAAAGTTGGAAGAGGAAATGGTGGTTGGACAAATAGTGGAGCAGGATGGGAGTCTGATCAGGACTCTAAAGGGACTTACCTGCTCCAGACTGAGCTCTCTTTCCACAGGGTCACCAAGGAGCACTGGAGCAGCCTGGATCTTGGCCTTAGCTGGGGTGATGCTGATGGGGGCACTGTGTGTGATGCTCATGGCAGTCATGTGGGGGAGATGGAGAAATGCAGCCTGTGAGATCAGTATGATACAATAAACACTATTGCAAGCATGCTTTCTCTGGGCTTCCTGGGCTGGGGCTGTGTGGCCTGGCCCTAGGGGAGTCTGGGGAAACCACTTCCAGGCTTGGTACAAGCAGAGAGATGGTACTAGAATGCAGAGTCCATCTGTCCCCTGGGCAGAGTTGCTACCACCTGTGTCTGTAGTGGGTGCTAGCTGGGAGCAGGACAGCTTTCCTCACTAGCTGTCTTGCTAGTCAGTGTTAGGTGCTTCTCTTCAGCTGCCCCCTCTGAGCACACAGCAGATGTGAGCTGGAAGTCTCAAAGCCAAACAGCAGCTGAGCACCAATAGACTCAAGACTGCTGAGGAGGGGAAAAGACTGATTTTAATAATAGGAAAAGTACTGCTGCCCATGTCGTGTGGGGGCTGTTTTTTGTTATGCACTACCCTAATGCAGCAAAAGAACAGCCATACTGGGTCAGACCAAAGGTTCATCTAGCCCAGTATCCTGTCTTCCAACAGGGGCCAATGCCAGGTACGTGGCCGGGGCCGGAGCCGCGCCGCGCCGCGGGGGCCGGGCTGGAGCCAAGCCGGGCCAGAGCCGCTGGGGCCTGCGGGAACGGGCCGCGCCTCCCTGAGCCCTTCTCGCGCCCCCACCACCCCAGCTTACCTTGTGTGCTGATACACCGGCCTGCCCCTGCTTCTTTTCAAACTTCCCGCGAATCTGATTCGCGGAAAGCAGGGGAGGGGGCGGAGCGTTCAGGGGAGAGGAGGAGGGGCCGGGGAAGTGAGCTGGGGGCGGGGTGGAGAGCTGCAGCGCGGGGCCCAATTCAGCTGAATCGGCCTAAAGCCGGCCCTGGCCAGGTACCCCAGAGGGAATGAACAGAACAGGTAATCATCAAGTCATCCATCCCCTGTCACTCATTCCCACCTTCTAGCAAACAGGCTAGGGACCATTGCTGTCCATCCTGGTTATTAGCCACTGATGGACCTAGCCTCCATGAACTTATCTAGTTCATGGGTTGTTTGTTTGTTTGGTTTTTGAACCATGTTAGTCTTGGCCTTCACAACATCCCCTGGCAAAGAGTTCCACAGGTTGACACTGCATTGTGTGAAGAAATACTTTTTTGTGTGGTGTGGTTTGTTTGTTTTTTAAACTTGCTGCCTATTAACTTCATTTAGTGACCACTACTTCTTGTGTTAGAAGTAGTAAATAACATTTTCTTATTCACTTTCTCCACACCAGTCATGATTTTATAGACCTCAGCATATTCTCACCCTCTCCACCCTTAATTGTCTTTTTTCCAAGCTGTAAAAGCCCAGTCTTATAATTCTCTCCTCAGGTGGCAGCTGTTCCATACCCCTAATCATTTTTGTTGCCCTTCTCTGCACCTTTTCCAATTCTAATCTTTTTTTGAGATAGGGCAACCACATCTATGCACATTATTCACAGAAGATTAGGGTTGGAATAGACCTCAGGAGGTCAACTAATCCAACCCCAATTAAATCATCCCAGCTAGGGCTTTGTCAAGCCACACCTTAAAAACCTCTAAGGATAGATTCCACCACCTCCCTAGGTAACCCATTCCAGTGCTTCTCCACCACCACCATCCCAGTGAAATAGTTGTTTTTTTCTAATATCCAACCTAAACCTCCCCCAATGCAACTTGAGACCATTATTCCTTGTTCTGTCATCTGTTCTCAGTGGTACCAGCTGAGCTCCATCCTCTTTAGGCCCCCCCCCCCCCTTAGGTATTTGACAGCTGCTATCAAATCCCCCCTCACTCTTTTCTCTTCTGCAGACTAAGCCCAGTTCCCTCAGCCTCTCCTCATAAGTCATATGCCCCAGCCCCCTGATTATTTTTGTTGCCCTCTGCTGGACTCTCTCCAATTTGCCCACATCCGTCCTGGGGGAGGGGGTGCCAAAACTGGACACAATACTCCAGATAGAGCCTCACTAGTGCCAAAGAACAGGGAATAATCACTTCCCTTGATCTGCTGGCAATGCTCCTACTAATGCAGCCCAATATGCTGTTAGCCTTCTTAGCAACAAGGGCACACTGTCTCATATCCAGTGTCTCCTCCACTATAATCCCCAGGTCCTTTTCTGCAGAACTAATGCTTAGGCTGTCCATCCCCAGCCTGTAGCAGTGCATGGGATTCCTCCATCCTAAGTGCAGGACTCTGCACTTGTCCTTGTTGAACCTTATCAGATTTCTTCTGGCCCAATCCTCCAATTTGTCTAGGTCACGCTGGACCCTATCCCTACCCTCCAGCATATCTACCTCTTTCCCCCCAGCTTAGTGTCACCCGTGAACTTGCTGAGGGTGCAATCCATCCCATCATCCAGATCATTAATGAGTGTACCAAGATGTGAGTGTACCATAGATTTATATAGAGGCAATTATATTTTCCTTATCTAGCCCTTTCTTAATGATTCCCAACATTGTTGGCTTTTTTGACTGCCGCTGCACATTGAGTGGATGTTTTTAGAGACTTATCCACAATGACTCCATTCTGAAAGCAGACCATTTAGTCCTACATCAGAAGCAGGAAGCCTGGTACACAATCAGTAGGGCCACTAGACAATCGAGATGCTAAAGGAGCACTCAAGGATGATAAGGCCATTGCAGAGAAACTAAATGAATTCTTTGCATGGTTTTCATGGCTGAGGATGTAGGGGAGATTCCTAAACCTGAGCCATCCTTTTTAGGTGACAAATCTGAGGAACTGTCCCAGGTTGAGGTGTCATCAGAGAAGGTTTTGGAACAAATTGATTAACCAACCAGAGTTAATCAGCCCCAGTGAAGGAGTAATGAAAGGTGGGCTCCATGGGGGCTTCTCCCTGCTTATTTCAGAATGCGAGCTACTTACGCAGCCCACATATAGGGCCTGGGTAACAGTGCCAACAGAGAACAGGCAGAGGGATCCAGTTACAGGGTGGCCAGGCAATCTTGGGGGAGGGAGCCACAGAGCTGCTTGGCAGTAGCAGAGTTGCTTTTTTGTTTTTTTTCCATTTCTTCCCAGAAAATAACACATCCTGTCAAAGTACTCTGGAAAAGAGTGAGCTCTTAACAAGGGGAAGTTTCCTGTGCCTTGTGCCTGCTGACCTGGGGAATTGTTATGGAAAAGCAGGAGTGGGTGCAGTAAGCCAGGTATCAGCTGGTGTAAGTGACTGCAGTGGCACTGTGCCAAATGTAGCTGGGTGGGCTAATGCCAGCTTGGGCTGTGAGCCACTGTCTCTAATGGGACCCATCTCATCTGCCTGCTGCATCATGAACTTGCATTTTCAAAATGATTTGAGCACTTGTGCTCCTATGTCACAAGACTCTTGAAAAGCCTACTCCAGCTTACAATGCCAGGCAGCCATCCTTCAACTGCAGGAGCTGAGATCTCATCACTACACTTTGCAGAGTGGGCTGGAACAAACACTGCTGGGCCACTCACCCATGGGTAAGATGAGCTAGTTCATCCTTTAAAGTATTTGCAAACTAGCCAAATGGCTCATCTAATTAGCAATGTGTGTGACTGGATGAATGAGACTCCCACGCTCCCCAGTTTCTGTGTGGCAAAACCACAGCCAAGGGAACAGGCTTGGCAGAATCAGTGGGGAAAGGAAACTCAGTTGAGCATGGCTCTAGTATGGCACAGTGAAGAGACATGAGGGGTGGAGGAAAAAACCTCTCCCTTTTTTTTTTTTTTCTTTTCTTCCCCTTCTTTCCTCCTCCTCTTCCCCCCAATGAGGGGACATTCAGGTGGGGAGTCTGATGGGGGCGGTACACCTGTCAAACCATAACACAGGTGCCCTGAGGGAAGCTCAGGGAGGACAGAAATCTCCCGTGGAGGAGAAGGGCAAAATTCAGACCATGAGAGTGGGCATTTGGAGGGTTTAAGCAGGAAGTGGTAGAAAAGTTACCACAGGGATATCTGGCTTGCGACAGCCAAGCATTCATTGTGACATCACTTTCTGATCCTTTATCAGCTCTTCCTATTGTCGTGAAGAAGTGGATCGTTCACCCCCACTAGGGAACGTGAGCTAGGTTTAGAGTGAGACCGGTTAGTTTGACCCTACTGATATAGTGTCTCAATAGTAAGCCTGATCTGTGTGAAGGGCACTGCAAACTCAGACACTTGGTATATGTGCTTGGCAGGCGAGTCAAGGGGCAATGCTACTATCTGTGGGAGTATGACCAAAGGCCTCTAAATCAGAATCCCCCTTAAATATAACAATATAGCAGCGGGGTCTTGGATAGCCCTGGATAGCCAACTGCGTGCTCTAGGGAGTAGATCCCAGTGTGAAGGGTGGCCCATGTCAGGACGGAGGCATAGACAGAAAGGAACCACCTCTCTCCTGTAGCCCAGCACGTGTTCATGGGGGAACCCAGTGCTAAATCACTCTCAGGTGTTGTGGTTCTGGGCCAGGGCTTTGTAGGTAGCAGCAGCTACCTCACTGACATCTCTTGAAATTCAGCCCTTGAGCCAAGCTTTGGTCTCCTTTCCTAGCACCTTGAGCAGAGGAGGGCTGCAGGGAGGTGGGAAAAGGTCCACGCGCAGCAGCTTCCCACCATGGGCTTCTAGAGCAGGTGGGAAGGACAACCCCACAGGGCACATGCGTTCTTACTCTCTTCCCACCCACCCCACCCTCTACAGAACACTTGTTGCAAATGAAGTCTCTAAGGCAGGAGGTGATCAAGGTGTGCAATACAAGCCCTTCCCAGTTGCCTTTGGAGGGCGGGGGAATGGAGAGGTAGGGTGGTGCTGGTGGAGATTGCATCCAGTGATTATTTTGAGGGATTTGCTTTGTCTCTTTCTTTCTCTCTTTATTTTCCTCCTCCTTACACCACGAAAGGGATCTTTGTCTTCCAGGAAGCTTGGGTGTTCTGTTGATCAGCAAAATCTCTCTCTGGCACTTGTCCTGACTGGCTGAAGGACTTGGGGAAATCCTTAAGTAGATCTCAGGCAATCCTGTGGCTTCATTTCACCACCCCTTTTTTAGCTCTCACTTTGGGGAATTAGGGGGATGCAGCTCCTCATTCACTGGGAGCAAAATAACTCCCCTCCCTAATTCTGTCATTGTTTTGATAGCCCAGGGCCAGTGTTTTTAAAATCCCCTTTATATGGGTCCTGCTACCTGTGCTGTCTGCGTCTATATACTTAAAGTGCCAGCAGGTGGCACTCAAGACTAGGTAGCTTAGCTTCTCCTTTAGCAGCACCCATGAAACTTGTTGCACACTTCAAGGCAGAGCTGTGCAAATTAGGTTTGGGGTATTTTGGTTCAGTGTTTGAACGGAGGAAGCGGGGCAGGGCGACAGGGTGGGCTGACCCAAAATGAGAATTTTTCAGCAAAACAAAAAAGTAAAATTCTGTTTCACATTCAACAGTGTTTTGTTTGACTGGAAATGGAATCCCTTTATTTAGCTGTTGAGGCTTCTTACCTTTTTTTCGTGGGGGAGGAGAGCGTAGTCAATTCAAAGTGAATCTGTCATTTTAAAATGCTGTAACCCAACCCTTGTACTACTTGGAATTGCTTTTTTATGGCCACCCCTACTCAAGAAATTCAGCTTGAACTTGCAAGATATTTCAGTCAACCTAGACATGTGTGCGTTTGTTTGTTTGTGGGTTTGGGGTTTTTTGGGTTTTTTTTGGAGAGGGGGCAGCTTTGTCTAGCTCTACAGTTGATTGCTGCTAGAGGAAGCTATTCACAGCAGCTCCGTGGGTGGGATGAAAGTAGGATCAGCCCTGCAGTGAAGGGCAGAGGCACATACACAAAGCATAGGGCCAAGGCCACCCCTGGCAGAAGTACAGGGACAGCTCTGCACTGCAGCAGTCCTTCAGCAGCCAAGGGACAGCTGTCCTCAAGGGATGCCCACATGAGTTCCTAGCAGGGGCATTCCTCTATCTGCATGCTCTGCTTATCTTGTGTGCCCCCAGCTATGGGGATTGCTAAACAGAGGCTGGGTTACACAGAAAGAGGGGAATAACTGAAGAGCTAGCTTCAAAAACAGACTTCAATGAGAAACTGCAGAATTGGAATTAATTTGCAAACTGGACACCATCAAATTAGGCCAGAATAAAGACTGGAAGTGGATGGATCATTACAAAAAGTAATTTTCCCTCTATTGATTCTCATACCTTCTTGTCAACTATTGGGAATGGGTGATATCCACCTTGATTGAATTGGCCTCATTAGCACTGACACCCCCTCACACACACACTTGGTAAGGCAACTTCCATCTTATCATGTGCTGTAATACATATATATACTGCTTACTGTATTTTTCACTCCATGCATCTGATGAAATGGGTTTTAGCCCACAAAAGCTTATGCCCAAATAAATTTTAGTCTCTAAGGTGCCACAAGGCCTCTTTGTTTTTGCTGAATATCTAGCTGTGTTCCTGCTCCTCTGTAAGCATCCCTGCTAGTGCCCTCCCCGTCTGTCCCTCTGCTACCCTCCCTTGCTGATTTCAGAAAGGGCTGAGCTCCTGCTGACACCAACATGGTCACTGCTGAAAATCCAGCAGGGGTGGGCATCCAGAATCAGTAGCACCGCTGCAAAGTCGGGGTGTAGCTTCCCTGTGCAAATCTGTGGGGTACGGTTTGTGAAGTGCTGGGGCATGCTGGCTGAAAGGTGCTACCCATGTGCAAGTTTACTCTAATCTGTCCTTCTATTACCAATTCCTGGGACACTGACTCTTTCTCAATCACTTCAAGTATCCCTTTAAAGGACTGCACCTGAGGTGTGGTGCAGGTACCTAAGCACAGGCCTGATAGCCAGGAACCCCTACAGTGTAATGGTGGCTCTAATACTGATTTTCCCTACAGCCCTGGGCAAGTCACTTTGCTGCTCTCTACCTCATTTGAACTCCGTACCAAATGGGGAGGATAATCTTGAGCTCACTTCCAGGTACTGGGGATGATTCATGAGGGAATGGGTGGAGAGCTATAAAACATGATGCAGGATGCTGCTGATACCATGGGATTGTGTTGGATTACAGGGAGATCCCATAGCCAACAGCTCTCTAGCTAAGTAATGATCTGCACAGAGACTCTCAGGGGCTGAAAAAACTTAGTAGTGTCTGCAGAATGGCTTCCCTAAAGAACTACAATGAACCCAGCATTTTTCCAAGATCTAACTGCCTACACACTCAGTCCAGCAGAATTTGTAAACCCCTCTGGAACAGCTCCAATAGGTGACTCTGGATAAATTATACTTTGTAAGCTGTGTTATTCCCTCTGAGCTCACTTCTTCCCTTCCCACTTGCCACCCATGATGTGCTGGGACTTGTTCTTCCAGGGAGCTCCTCTCAAGGGCGCTGGAGGGAGGTGTGGATGCCTGACACTGAGTAGGAACCCACTAGAACATATCTGGTCAGGCTGGAGTTAGAAACACCTCAATTCTCCGATGTCGGCCCTGCAGCCTTGGGTTGGGATGGCAAAGCAGGTTGTGTGGCTTGGTGTCAGCCAGGGCCACTGTTTCAGCGAGCGCTCAGTGGAGCATCTCTAGGGCTGGGGAAGGCCCCTCTCTCTTCTTCTCTACCAGCCTCTTTCTCTCTTCCCCACCATGGCAGATCCCTCACTTCCGCCTCTCCCCCTCCCCCCCTCCGACTCCAGCTGGGACGGGTATAGGGTGTTGCTTTACCAGAGCGGAAGAGAGAATCCAAGTACAATTGCATAAGAGCATAACCTGTGAAATAGACCTGTCAGATTAATTTCATGTTCCCCTCTCCTGCGCCCAACTGGTGCAGGAGGCAGTTTCATGGGCACCGCCCTGGCAGTTAGCAGGCAATCTGGACGTCCTGGGGACTGTGACTCACTGTGGGGAGGACGTGCTGGTGCTGCAGGTGCAAATGCAACAGTGGCCAAAAGCGTCTTTGCAAGTTGACCCCCTGTGAGACCCAATCCATCCCAAGGGGCTTCAGCCAATGCTCCCCTGCAGCCCTGCGCACCATCACCGGGCTGTCAGGGGAAAGGCCGCTCCGACCTCAGAGCGGAGAGAGAACCGGGGGCTGGGACGAGGCTGGTGGAAATGTGCTCAGGCGCCGTCCCTGGGAGCAGATTGCCCCATAACCGGGCTCTACAGGGAGTCTTGCCTCTTCCTCTAGAGCAGCTGGCACTGGCCACTTGTGGTGGCAGGATACTGGATGAGCTGGACCCCCGGCTCTGATCCACCCAGGCAGCTCCTGTGCTCCTAGTCGCTTGGAGCCCCCTTCTGCCTACCCCTTCCTGGAGTTGTGTTTTGCCCCCTTGAAATCTATGGGCCCACATGGAGGGATGTGCTGCTCAGCCAGACAACAGGGGCAGATGCCGCTTTAAGAGATAGTTTGGCGTGTGTTGGACTGCTCCCTGCCCTGCCCTGCCTGGCCCCCGGCTGGTGGGGGTCGCTCTCCACCCTGTGAGCATCTTCCCAGAGCTCCAGGACCCTGCCTCGAGCAGTCAATGCAATGCTGGTTCCCAGCGAAGGCGGCTGCTGGTGGTTGCCCAGCACGCTGGGTCCTTGGCAGCATCCTGATGTGCGTGCTGGGGGTAGAAAGACACCGGACAGAGGCAGGCTCTACAATGAGTGCACTGTTCCTCCTTAGATTCATGTGCCCAAGTCAAAAGACAGCCTCGCTGCTCTGCGGAGCTGGGCGAAGCAGCCAAGGGTGGGTTGTGAGGTCATCCTTAATGAGAGCAGAAATGCAGTGTCAACAATGCCACCCATTGTAGAGCTGTGCTTGTCCACCATGGCTGGGTTATTTCTGCTCCCAGAACGGGGCTAGGAGCGGGGCCAGTGGGGGCGGGAGGCTTGGAAGGGAGTCAGGCAGCGGGGACTGGAATGAGCTAGGGGAAAGCAGAGAGATAAAGGTACTTTCTGATAACCCGCCTGTTAGCGCTACACATTATAGGTGCTGTTAAGATAACAGGGTGGATCGTGGGAACTTTAGCCACATCGGGCACATTGGCTAGGGACAGCCTGGCACCTGGGTCAGAGCTACTCCCCCAGGGCCCTGCAATGTGGGACTGATGATTTCATCCACTCTAAGTCATCCCTTATCTAGCTGCAAACCTGGCAGCTCTCTGCCAGAGAACTGTAGAGCCTTGGGCTGCATCCCAAGCCAGTCTGCGGCCTTGGGATCCTGCAGAGGAGTGGGCAGACTGGGGGAGACAGAAACCAGCTCCTGCCCCCGCATCAGCCCTGCAAAGCCCCTCACAGGCAGCTTCTGCTTGGGGAGCTTCCATTAAGGGTGGTCCCTGGGGACAGTGTCCACTGGGGAAGCCCTAGTAACACAACTCCAGTGCAGCCACGTTGCCAGAGAGAAGTTGGCTCACGGGAGCCCAATGGATCTATGGGACCCAGGGCGTTAATAGGGCAGCTGTTTGTTCTGTCTAGTGGGGAAGCACACGTGGTATGGGAGAGAGTGGCAGGAGCTGTTTTGCCAACTCCTGCGATTTGATAGGAAGTTTCATGATATTTGGTGTTTCTCTTAAAGCCCCAGCACCTGGAGTCAGGAGATCCTGGAGAATCTCAGCTTTCTAACCCTCGTGGCTGCAGATAAAATCTGGAAAATGGGACCCGAGTCCACCCCAAAGACTCAAAACCCAGAAAGCCCATGAAAAGCCCCCAGCATCATATTGTGTTTAATAAGCTCATGCTTTTGTGGGACCTGGCTCATGATGTGTGAATGGGTGAGTTGGCCATACTAGTGGATGTGCATCTATGTCCATGGAGATACATTCATGGTGTGTGCATAGGTATCTATTGCTCGTGGAAGGGACAGTTTATTGAGTGAGAGTATTGAGTAGTGCATGAAACAGACAGGAAGCCAGGAACTTCTGGGGTCTGAGGCCAGTTCTGCCACTGACTCACTGTGCAGCCTCGGGCAAATCACTTCACCTCTCTGTGACTCAGTTTCCGCACCTATGTAACAAGGCACTAGGAATAGGCTATATACAGTGCATAACTGTGCAAAGAAATCAATCCCTAAAAAGCAGATAGCCAATAAACTCTAAACTGCCTGTAGGTAGCAAGGGTCAGAGATACAAAGGGCATGAAAATGCCGTGGAAATAGCTGGGCATAGCATAGATAGATAGGATAGAACAGAAGGCATTTCCTTCTTATTTTTACCTTAAAAATACCACAAAGGTCAAGTCAGATCTCCTTGCTTTTCCACAAGGACTTATGAGAGTTTTTAGATGTTTGTTGTGAGCGCTGACACCTCATAAGGGGTGAGGCTGTTGAATCTTTAACAAAGACTTCTTTTCTTCCCAGTGTTCATTAGCCATCAAAGTTGTTAACAAAAAATTAACAAAGAGTTTTAAAGACCCTGATTAAAAGTCTCTTCCCCTCCCCCCAGCTCAGCTTTCGCTCTCTTGCCTCCTGGGATGTCACAATTTCACTAGTTCTCCATGCACCACAGAGTGTTCCAGGCTAGAGGAGATCAGAAATTTTAATTAAAAAAAACCAACACACTCTTCTCTCAGGTCTTGTCCCCCATCACAATGAAAGGAAAAAGGAAATTCTTTCCCCTTTTGCTGGTCACCTTTCAATGTAAAACCAGAGAAGCAAAAAAGTATCTGCTTTCTGAGGACAAGTATGAGATTTCTTTGAAAAAAAAAAAAATGAAATTTTCAGCCAAAAATTTTCAAAAGTTTTGTTTGGGGTGGGGGGGAGAGGGGTTGACAAAAAGTTGACATTTTTCAGTAGAAGTCCCCTCCCCCCAAGTTTTCCGATTCTACACCCAATATCTCCCCCTCCCCTCCAGGAAGGGAGAGCCCCCCTCAGAAGAGAGGTAGCTGCTAGGTGCTGAGCACGTTTGAAAATCTGGAACTGTGAGCCCCAGCACCCTGGAAGGGTTAGCAGGAATGTTATCACATTTCAGTGACTGCTGTTTCCGCCGCATAACACCAGGAGATCACACTGGGTAGGGAGAGCCCCCCCAGCCTGTGTTGGTGACATGGCTGAGATGGAAGCTGCAGCCAGACCTGCGCAACTGAACCTAGGACAAGCCAAGAATCAGTGGCACAGAGGGGCTTAAGTGGCACCACATGTCCTCCAGCCAGAAGGATGCCTCTGCACTTTTTATAATTTCATGTGAATAAGAGAAAGAATTTCAACTTTTGTCCATGTTAAGCTAATTTTGTCCATGTTAAGCAAATATTTAATTAATTAATTCCAGATTTAATATCTTATTGCTCAACCATTTATCACAAACTCATATGGAACTCCTGACCCCAAATTCACCTCAGCTATGACAAAATCAATAGGGCTGTGGTACTGATTTACAGTTTGCTCTATCACCTGCAGCCTCACAATAATTATCATGATCCTGCTCTTACATACTGTTCTGAAAATCCCTCTTATATACAGCAGACCAGTGGTTCTCAAACTCTTTTTTTCCACGGACCACTTGAAAATTGCTGGGAGTCTCGGCAGACCAGTTAATGATCTTTCCAAATGCTGTTTGTACCATTAGCTAACTATTGTAAAGCGCTTTGGATAAAAGCGCTATATAAAAAAGTAAAAGCACACAACTCATATTTTAATATCAGTAGTCTTACCTTTCTAATGCAATGGATGTGCCCTCTCTCCCCTGCCGCAGCAGCCCCTGAGCTGGGGCTGGGAAGGATGCGGGGCTGGGGGGGCGTCTCTTCCCCACCACAACAGCCAGAGAGCTGAGGCTGGGAAGGAGGGACGTTCCTGGAACTGGGGAAAGTCACCTCTTTCTCTGGCCGCTGCAGCCCTGCACATCCCTAATTCCCCGCACCCCCTCTTCTCACCCCACTGTCCCCTCCCACCTACCTCCTATTCCCCCCAAGGCCACCACCTCACCTTACATGTGCGTCTTCTCCAGGGTCCAGACACCTAATTAGTGGAGACACATCTGCGTGGCTCCACTAATTAGGGGGGTGGCCCTTCATTTTCTTGTGTGCGGCCGCCCAGGCGCACCTTAGGGGGAACTATCTGTGGACCACCTGAATGGAGCTTGCGGACCACTGGTGGTCTGTGGACCACAGTTTGAGAACCTCTGCAGTAGACTAATCTGTTTTGTTTAAAATAAAGATGATTATGGGACCAGATTCTGAACTGATGTAATCAACATAGCTCAGTTGAAGTCAATGGAGCCACATCAGTTTATATCAGCTGAGGATTTGGGCTATGATCTGCAGTGTTGTTTCTTGACTTCGGAAAACAAACCAGACTCAAAATTTCATTGTAAATCTCTTCAATGCTCACTGAAGTCAATTAAAATATTTGTACTGACAGCTTTCTTTTGGAGAGGTCATATACTTTTACTAATGTAACCTTGATACCTCATCATAAGCTATCAGTGCTGAAACAACATTCCTAAAACATATCACCTTCTGAATGATTCATAGACCTGAAAACCTAGACAATTCAATGGCAGAGTTCTTCTTTTTCAGCTAATATGTACAGAAAGAGAAGGAATGCTGCATTATGGACCTGATCCAATGACCATTCAAGTCAATGGAAAGAAACCCATTAACTTCAGTGAGCATCAAGTTGGGTCCTGAAAGGTAGACAACATAGCATTAGCCATAGTACTGACACAGGGGTGACCCTTTGCAATTCCCTACACAATTATCTGGTGAACACCCTTTACTTAGACATTAATTACATCACATTTTTAGACAAGACCATGGTAATTGTCAGGAGTGAGCTATTCCACCTATTGAGATCCGGGAGGTGGGCGGGCAGCTGAAGACCCCCTCCCCCAGCCAAAGACGAGGAGCGACTCTGCAGGTGCGAAGGCATCACGAGCAATTCTCCAGCCGCCTCCTTCGGAGCAAGCTGCAGGGCTGGACTCTGATCTGTTAATGTCGTAGGAAAACAACGGCCCTAATACACGCTGCGGGGGTGGCTGCAAGCCCAGGGCACAGAGAGCTGAAAATTCTCAGGCTGGGGAGCCGGAGCCAGCCAAGCCAAGGCAGGGAGACACAGCCCTGTTCATCTCCCTGGGAGGGGCCCGGATCACGCCCCCCGTGTCAGCCCCGGAGGCGGTGCAGCGCAGCGCCTGATCCGCAGAACGCATCTATCAGCGCGGCTCCTGCAGAGGCGATCAGAGCGCGCTGCGAGCAAACCCAGACAGGTTTCTCTTCGGATGGCTGCGCGTTTGCTTCGGGAGGAGAAGGTAAGCTCGGCTGTGGCGTCTCTCCGCAGCCCCGGGCAGGCCACCTCAGTAACCGAGGTGTGTGTGAAGGGGGCCAGACCCTATTTTCAATTGCTTTGAACTTTGCCAGGCGGTGACTGCTCGGGCTTAAATCTCCCGTGCCAGGGGGCTGGCTCGGGCTGAACTTTTCGGGAAAATTTCCGCCCAAATGGCCCAGCTATTTGTGAGACCGAGCCATGGGCAAGCCAGGCTGTTTGCTCAGGTAACAGCTCCCGTTCTGAGCCAGGTGCCCTAGCCCCCCCGGGCCGGGAGCAGCGATTGGAATTGGGGCGCCTCTGTGTCGGGGACGGGCCTTTCCTCCAGCTCCCTGAAAATCCCCCCCCCCCCCAATCTGACCCGGTTAGAAGGAGCCGCTGAAAAAAACCCAGTTAGCACATACTGGGGAGAGACTACGCAGCTCTATTTCCAGGAGATGCCTGCACTGGGCATGCTCCAGGCGGGGCGGGGGCAGAGTCGGGCTTTTGCGATTGCAGTTTCCGGCTCGGCTGTTCTGGGCTGGGGGCCGGGGCCGGGAGTAGAGACCCTGGCTCTCCTGTGCTCTCGGGGACCCTTCTGCTGGACCCAGCCCCAGGCAGTGTGGAGGAGGCAGCTGCCTGATTCCAAAGCAGAGCGCACAAGAGGATGGGTCCCGGGCTGGAACTGGCTGGGCTAGGAGTCGGGAGCTGGAAGCAGAGGATATTGGGACTGTTTCAGCAAAAAGACTGAGACTGGGAGCCAGGGGGCCAGCCGGCCAGAGAGGGGAGGGGAGGGGGCAGACTGACATCAGAGGAGGGACTGGGGGAGACCGGGGCTGGCTGGGCAAGGAGGCTGGAACTGGGAGCCAGCGGGTTAGGAGAACGAGGGAGGGAGACAGACCTGATAAGGAGCCAGGGTGCACAAGGCGAACTGGCTGGGACTGACCAAGGAGCTGATGTGGGCAGGGGAAAGGGTGCATTGAGATTGGACATGGAGCCCGGGGAAGGAGACTGTGAGACCGAGGGGACAGGAACATAGGTATGGGGTGACTGGAGCCCTAGCTGGGAGAGACGGATCAGACAGGGATCTGGGAGGGGGGAATTGGAACTGCCTTGGTATGATGGGTTTCAGAGTAGCAGCCGTGTTAGTCTGTATCTGCAAAANTATTGGTCCATTACTAGATGGAAATGGTAGAATTATCAATAATCATGCCAAAAAGGCAGAAGTCTTCAATAAACATTTCTGTTCTGTATTTGAGGAAAAAAAACAGATGATATAGTCTCATCATATGGTGATAACATTCTTTCCATTCCTCTAGTATCCCTGGAAGATGTTAAATGGCGGGTACTAAAGTTACACATTTTTAAATCAGCAAGTCCAGATGACTTGCATCCAAGAATTTTCTGAACAGCTGGCTGAAGAACTCGCTGAACCATTATTTCAGAGTAACAGCCGTGTTAGTCTGTATCCGCAAAAAGAAGAACAGGAGTACTTGTGGCACCTTAGAGACTAACAAATTTATTAGAGCATAAGCTTTCGTGGACTAGCATCCGAAGAAGTGGGCTGTAGTCCACGAAAGCTTATGCTCTAATAAATTTGTTAGTCTCTAAGGTGCCACAAGTACTCCTGTTCTTCTTTTTGCGGATACAGACTAACACGGCTGTTACTCTGAAATAATGGTTCAGCGAGTTCTTCAGCCAGCTGTTCAGAAAATTCTTGGATGCAAGTCATCTGGACTTGCTGATTTAAAAATGTGTAACTTTAGTACCCGCCATTTAACATCTTCCAGGGATACTAGAGGAATGGAAAGAATGTTATCACCATATGATGAGACTATATCATCTGTTTTTTTTCCTCAAATACAGAACAGAAATGTTTATTGAAGACTTCTGCCTTTTTGGCATGATTATTGATAATTCTACCATTTCCATCTAGTAATGGACCAATACTATTCTCAGGATTCTTTTTGTTCCCACTGTATTTTAAAAACTCCTTCTTATTGTCCTCACTCTGTTAGCCATAGGTGTCTCCTTGTGTCCTTTTGCTTCCCTTATCAATTTTCTACAATTCCTAATTTCTGAGTTATACTCTTTAGTACCAACTTCCACTGTACTCACACACACTAACTCCTCACTTAACGTTGTCCCGATTAACGTTGTTACGTCACTGATCAGTTAGAGAACATGCTCGTTTAAAGTTGTGCGATGCTCCCTTATGTTGTTTTGCAGCTGCCTGCTTTGTCCACTGTTTGCAGGAAGAGCAGTCCGTTGTAGCTAGCTGGTGGGGGCTTGAAACCAGGGTGGACCGGCAGCCCCCCCCCCCCCATCAGCTCCCCTAAGTTGTGGCAGCCGCCCAGGCTATCAATTGCCGGGCAGTTCAGCTGTCCCTCCCCACACTTCCGAGTGCTGCTTCTGCCCTCTGCCTTGGACCTCGTCCCGGGAGCCTCCTGCTTGCTGTGCAGAGGGTGGGGGAAGAGGGGTACTAATGTCAGTGTCCCCCTTCCCCTGCTCCTGTACCCCACCTCTACAGAGCGAGGGCAGGGATAGGACAGGGCTCAGGACGGAGGGAGCTTGCTGGCAGCAGCTGCTGTCTCAGCTTGCTGATCTACTTAGAGGCAGTGTCTATAGAGTGGGGTCTGCATACTTAAAGGGGTAATGTGCAGATCACACACACACACACACAGTGTGTCTCTGTCTCTCTCTGTCATGCTATGTCTCTTCCTTCCATTCGTGCTGCCTTGTAGAGTGTGAGGCTACACTAACAACAATGTGTTAAGCCTTGAGGGCTCAACCGAGTGCTAGTTCATCATTTAGCAGTAAGGCATTCCCTGGGAAATATCCCACCCTCTGACTTTACCACTTCAAACAAGCTTCACACTCATCATTGCTGTGTACAATATTAAACTCTTTGTTTATAACCTAACCCCCCCATTTACATTAATTCGTATGGGGAAATTGGATTCGCTTAACATCTTTTCGCTTAAAGTAGCAATTTTCAGGAACATAACTACAATATTAAGCGAGGAGTTACTGTGTGTGTGTATATAAAATATGGTTTTATAGTTGCCTTTACTTTCCCTCTAAACCAAGTTGGTTTACTGATGTCAGCCAGTCTACCCACTCAACAGACAAGAAAAGTAAGGCAGAGAGAGGTGAAAAGATACCACAAAGGGGTTGTGAGGCTTAACCCAGTAATGTCTGAACTGCCGTGAGATTCTCCATTGGAAGGGGCTGTAGAAAGGCAAAGGATTGGTATTGGGAGCAGCCCCAGGAACAAATTATGAATCTCATTCCCCCTGTTGCTGGTTGGCATGACGTAATTTATCGGTGGCTGAAAGAAATGAGCCCAGCCCAAGTTCTTAGGGACCTTTGAGTGATCAATGTAAAACACTCATTGACAAAGCCAAATGAGAGCGATTCCCTGCACCCTCAAGGGGATCTCTGCTAGTGTGTGTCTTTAAACACCTTCGCTCCCACTCTCCATGCCCCCCAAAGCCCCAGGGCTGAGATCCACCCCTGTGCAGGGCACCACAGATTCTGAGTGGTGCCTAGGGATGAAGTGGTATCTAGGCTTCTCACTGACCCCGGGGTGAGGGGTTGATTGCACCGCAGGAGAACAACGTGTCATTGGATGGGTGCTGCTGGGCCTGGCTGGAGAACCTGAGACTGAGTCCTGCTACCAGTCAGAGGCTTCTTTAATGACCTTCTCTCCCCACACCCCCTCTCAGGATATGATGGGGGGGAGGGGCTCTGATGGAGAGGCACTGTCTGAGTGAGACAGCCAGCCCGGGCTGGGGGAGACCTGCTCCTAATGCCCCTCCTTCCTAGGAGATGGGTGTGATGGTGGATCAGCAGCCCAGAGCCAGCCCCTCTTGATCCTTGTGGTGGGGACCGGATTGTAACCATCACAGTGTTGTTTTTAATGTCCCCTCCCAACTCTAGCTCTCCAAGGATCTCCCCTCCTTCACCACCACTGCTACCACCAGAGCGACGAGGAATGGGGGAGCAGGCATGGAGAAGGCCCTGTCCAACCAAGAGGACTTGGGAGGAGACCGGGGCATGACAGACGATATCTTTGATGAGAGCTACTGTGAGAAGGAGGGCCCCAAGCCTGCCAGGAGATACGTCTGGAGGAACATCATCCTCATGAGCCTGCTGCATTTAGGGGCCTTGTACGGTTTGTGGCTGATACCTGCAGCAAAGCCTGTCACCTTGGTATGGGGTAAGCAGAGGCTGTGACAGATTAGGGAATATGTCTGTGTTAAGTATGAATTCCATTTGTGTGTAATTGTAACCATCACTGTGGATTTGATTATAGAATCATTAAAATGTAGGGCTGGAAAGAATCCTGAGATGTCATCTAGTACAGCCTACCCCCCACCCCCACCCCACCGTACTCCGTTGAGGCAGGAGCGAGTAAACCTAGACCAGCCCTGACAAGTGTTTGTCAAGCCTGCTCTTAAAAACCTGCATGACTAGGATTCCATGATCTCCATTGATAATTTATTCCAGTATTTAACTATCTTTACAGTTTTTCCTAACATCTAACCTAAATCTCCCTTGCTGCAGATTAAGCCCATTACTTCTTGTCCTGCCTTCAGTGGACATGGAGAAAATTGATCACCATCCTCTTTTATACAAGTCTTTAACATATTGGAAGACTGTTATCAGGTCCCTTTGTTTTTTTTTTTTTTTAAGACTAAACGTGCCCAGTTTTTTAACCTTTCCTTATAGATCACTTTTTCTAAAACTTTTATTATTTTTGTTGCTCTTCTCTGGACTCGGCAGTTTGTCCACATCTTTTCTAAATGTGGCACCAAAAACTGGTCACAATACTTCAACTGAGGCCTCACCAGAGCCAGGTAGAGCGAGACAATTACCTCCTGGGTCCTACATACCACACTCCTGTTACCACATCCCAGAAAGACGTTTACCTTTTTCGTAACAGCATCGCGTTGTTGACTTATATTCAATTTGTGATGCACAATAAGCCCCAGATCCGTATCAACAGTATGACCACCATGCTAGTTATTCCCCATGTTGTAGTTGATTTTTCCATCCTAAGTGTAATACTTTGCACTTGTCTTTATTGAATTTCATCTTGTTGATTTCAGACCAATTTATCAAAGCCATTTTGAATTCTAATTCTGTCCTCCAAAGTGCTGCAACTTCTCCAAGCTTTGGGTCATCTGCAGATTTTATAAACAGACTCTCCACTCCATTATCCAAGTCACTAATGAAAATATTGAATGGTACCAGACCCAGGACTAACCCCTGTTGGACCCCATTAGATGTGACTGCTAGTTTGACAGTAAATCATTGATAGCTGCTCTTAGAGTACCAGTTTTTGAACCAGTTATGCACCCACCATGCAGTATGTTTATCTAGACCACGTTTCTGTAGTTTGCTTATGAAAATGTCATGACTGTGTCAGAAGCCTTACTAAAATAAAGATATCACATCTATTGCTTCCCCCATCCATTAGGCCAACAACCCTGTCAAAGAAGGAAATTAGGTTGGTTTGGCATGATTTGTTCTTGAAAAATCCATGTTGGTTATTACTTATCACCCTGTTATCCTGTGGGTGCTTGCATGTTGAATAATTTATTCCATTATCTTTCCAGATATCCACGTTAGGCTGACTGATCTATAATTCCCTGGGTCCTCTTTGTTCCCTTTTTTATAGTTAGGTACTCTGTGTGCCCTTCTCCATTCCTCTGGGACCTCACCCATCCTCCAGGAGTTCTTAATGGCTCTGATTGGTTCAACTAGTTCCTTAAGTGCCCTAGGATGAATTTCATCAGGCCCTGCCAACATGACTACATCTAGCTTATCCAAATATTCTTTAACCTGTTCTTTCCCTATTCTGGCTTGTGTTCCTTTTTCTTCATTATTAATATTAATTGTGTTAAGCATCTGGTCACAGTTAACCTTTTTACTGAATACTGAGGCAGAACAGGTATTAAACACCTTGGCCTTCCTGGTGCTGTCCATTTTAACTGTCCGTCCACACTAATAGTGGACCTACATTTTCCTTCCTCTTTCTCTTGTTTGTAGAAACCTCTTATTGCCTTTTATGTCCCTTGCTAGCTGTAGCAGTGTCTTAGCCTTTCAGATTTTTGTCCCAACGTGCCGGTGCTGTCCTTTTGTGCCCCTCCTGAGCAATTTGTCAGTGTTTCTACTTTTTGTAGGATTCTATTTTGATTTTTCAGGTCACTGAAGAGCTCCCGATGCAGCCATATTGGCCTCTTAGTATTCTTCCTCTCTTTTCCACTGGTCACAAGCTCCCGAAGGACAGAACTACTGGTGCAGAACCAAGTCGGATCTGTTGCACGGCCGATGGACAGGGTGCTGTAACCCCAGGCCCAGTCTAAGAAAGGGGGAATTGTATGATTCCACCCCAGGAAAGGTGAAGGCCTGAGGTGGTGCTCTCAGGCCAGGAAGAGGTCAGAGCGTGCAGCCAGCCCGGTAAATGTGACTTATTGGGGGAAGCCTGGTGGGATGATTGTGACAGTGGTGAATTTCCAATAAGTGACAACAGCAGTAAAAACAAGTACTGTAGAAGGAAAAAGCAAGAGAAAAAGGGGCTTGTGTTCGGGTTGGGAAGAGAGTAGGGAAGGGCAGAAGGGAAGCATGAGTTCTGAACGGCTCGGGACAGATCAGTTAATCAAGTTGCGCAAAAAGAGGAAGCTAAACTCAAAAGAGGTAGAAAGGTCAGAGCTGGTGTCTTTGCTGTATGATGATGACTGTAGGCAGAATGGGGCACCAGCACCAGCCCAGGACCTAGACGAGGGTTCCTGTTCTCTTGCAGCCCAGAATGGCCCAACTCTCAAATCAACAGCGGCGGGGGTGGAGGAGGTGCAGCTGGAGGAGGAGAAGCTGCAGCTTGAGAGAGAAAAGCTGCCCTTGGAGGCCAAGCAGCTTGCTGACTGGTATCAGAGCAGAGCAGGAGAAGCAGCACCAGCATGAGCAGGCGGAACGAGAACCACAGAGAGAGCACGAACTGGATCTTGCACAAGTGAGGAGCCAGGGACCGAGGGATCCAGTAAGTGGGGCTAGTATCAGGAATGCCAGCTCTGCAGGGGGCATAGCTGCTGAAATGCTTCCCTGGTTTAAGGGGGTGGGGATATCAATGCCTGTCTCTTGTGATTTGAATCTAGGCCCCCCTGAAGATTGGCATAGAGGCCTCCAGCAAAAGGAATGCTGCAGTCTCTGGGGATCATGGTCAAATTATAGGCACCTTCCTCCTTACATTTCAGCTGGCTCCCAGGCTTATGGGTAGGGCCCTACCAAATTCACAGCCATAAAAAATGTGTCAGACTGTGAAATCTGGTCTTTTGTGTGCTTTTACTCTACTATACAGATTTCATGGTGGGACACCAGCGTTTCTCAAACTGGGGATCCTGACCCAAGAGAGGGTTGTTTTGGAGGGGGATTTGCAAGGTTATTTTAGGGGGGGTCATGGTATTGCCACTCTTATTTCTGCACTGCCTTCAGAGCTGGGTGGCTGAAGAGTGGGAACTGCTAGCCAGGTGCCAAGTTCTGAAGGCAGTGCCCTGCCAGGAGCAGCACAGACATAAGGGTGGCAATGCCATACCATTCTACTCTTACTTCTGCGCTGCTGCTGGCAGCGGCTCTGCCTTCAGAAGTGGGCTCCCAGCCAGCAGCTGCTGCTCTCCAGCTGCCCATCTCTGCAGGCAGTGCCATCGCCAGCAGCAGCGCAGAAGTAAGGCTAACAGTACCACAACCCTCCCTCCCCCCAATAACCTTATGACACACATACCCCCCCACAACTCCTCTTTGGGTCAGGACCCCTACAATTACAACACCGTGAAATTTCAAATTTACCTTTCTGAAATCATGAAATGTATTATTTTTAAAATCCTATGACCATGAAATTGACCAAAATAGGCTGTGAATTTGATAGGGCCCTACTTATGGGAAAATATTTTAGAAGGAAAAAGGGGATGATATATATGGAGGTGGCAGCTAGCTGGGGGAACCTCTGCAAGTGGGCAAAGGTTGGGGGCCTTGCTACCTTAGAAGAGCTGTATGAGAGACGTAGGTTGGAATGGTTTTATGATCTGTGTCCCCATGACTTTAGAATGTGCTTAGGGATCAGAAGCCATGAAGACGTGCGTCAACTTCTTGTTGCTTTAAGTCCTTTTTCTCTCATGTTGTGCTTTGTTCCTGCTGCTACCATTAAACCATACAAAGGCTAAACAACACTTTGGTTTAAGAAGGCTGTCTGGTCACTGTGTTCACCACTGGACACAGCTCCCGAAGGAAAGAATCGCAGGTCTGCCCAGTCGGACCTGCTGGGTAAGCATGGTTAATCCACAGAGTACTGTAGCCCAGAGCCTGGTTTGAGGGTGGGGGAATCCCAGGATTCCATCCCAGAAAAGGTAAGGGCACAAGGCCTAGTGTCCAAGGGGGTGAATTCTGACCTCTATCTGAGGTGCAGTTGTGACACCCCCTCTTCTTGCGTCCAGGGTTCCTGTGTTTCCTGCTGAGTGCTCTGGGGATAACAGCAGGAGCGCATCGCATCTGGAGCCATCGGTCCTACAAAGCCAGCTTGCCCCTTAGGATCTTTCTGGCCATAGCCAACTCCATGGCTTTTCAGGTAGGAACCCCTTTTGCCTCTTCCCAGGTTCTCAGCCTTGGAGGGAAGCAGTGAGACCCCAGCTGCAGCCACACATGCAACAGAGAAGCAGGGGACAGTCACTTTCCATTATTCTACCATGTCTCCTTTAGAAACATTTCCCTCTGAGAGCTGCATCTCCTCAGCTGTGCTTGAGTCTGCATCTTCCACGGGAGGGGGTGACTCAGTGCTGCTGGGTTGGGGGAGGGGTATTGGGCGTGCACCCATGCAACTCTGCATGCCGCCCTCTGTATGCTGACTTCAGGAGACGCTGAGGATACTTGGCACCTCCCAGTGGTGGGCTGTAAAGGAGTCCAAATACCCCAGTGGTTGGAACTGAGGCCTGGCACCTGTATCCTTCTTTACCACTAACATGTTGTGTGTCCTGCAGGTAAATCACTTCCTCTCACTGCAAGAAGGATGGTCTTGTGGTTAAGGCGCTAGACGGGGATGCAGGAGACCTGGGTTCAATTTTTGTCTCTGCCACAGATTCCCTGTGTGACCTTGGCAAGTCTCTATGGGCCTCACTCTTCCCATCTGTAAAACGGATGATAACGTTACTTGCCTGCCTGCAGAGTGATGATCAGGAGAAATCCCCCATGTTATTGAGATTAAGTTGGTGCTCAGACTCTGCAATGACGGGTGCTGTAAATGTGCCTGGATAATGCCTCCGTTTCCCTGCTGTAGGATGGGATGAGATTTAACCAGCTTTTCAAAAGTGCTTTGGGATTCCTGTGTGAGAGAGGCAATGTACATGGGAACCGTTTTCACTAGTAGTGCTTGTCAGAATAAACATTTTTAATGAAATTATGAACATTTCACCATTTTCAAAGCTGGTTTTGAAATGGACCAATCTTTATTTATAAACCTTTCTCTAGAGATTATGTTTAAACCAAAAGATTCTTTTTTTGTTTTTGAACATTTTTAAAACTGAAATTTTTCCATTTCAAAAGGAAAAAATGCTTTTTTGAAACTGTTTGACTTTAAAAAATAAATCCCACCCTGGTACTAAGCTGACGAATAGGAGTAATTTGCAGTGGTGGTGTAGCCATGTTAGTCCCAGGATATTAGAGAGACAAGGTTGGTGAGGTAATATCTTTTACTGGACCAACTTCTGCTGGTGAGAGAGAAGCTTTTGAGCTACGCAAAGCTGAATGTCTGAAGAAGAGCTCTGGGTGTCTCTTTCACAAGCAGAAGTTGGTCCAATAAATATGACTTCACCCAATTGTCTCTCCAATCAGTTAGCAATGCAGCTGAGGAGGGGCAAACCAAATCCTAAAAATGATCAATTAAAAAAAAAAATTCAATAAAAGTGGAAGGTTCTAAGGAAAATTGAGATGTTTTGGTGAAAAAATTCTTTTTTTTTTTTTTTTTTAAACTTGGCCAAATACTGTTGAAACAAAAACAAATTTCAGTTGAGAAATGTGGCCTAGCTCTTATCCTTGCTGATCTGGTGAGTCATCCAGCTATGTTCATTCCAGAATGACATCTACGAGTGGGCCCGAGATCACCGCGTCCACCACAAGTTCTCCGAGACCGACGCAGACCCTCATAACGCCACGCGGGGCTTCTTCTTCTCCCATGTTGGCTGGCTGCTGGTGCGCAAACACCCCGATGTCATTGAGAAGGGCCGGAAGCTGGACATGGCTGACCTAAAGGCCGACAAAGTGGTGATGTTCCAGAGGAGGTGAGCCGGGTGCGGCCGAGGTAGGGGAAGAAAATAGGGTGATTGTGGCACAAGGTGAAGGGCAGGTGTTGACCAATGCATCACTGGGGCACCAAAGGGGCTCTGAGGCATGGCATCCGGCTACAGGAATCTCTCACGGGGTAGTAAGTAGGCGAACCACAGGCCAAATCCAGACCGTCAGACACATTTGAATGGACCTCAAAATCTTTTATTTACTTATCGTTATTTTTGTATTTTCTCTGGAGTCTGGACCTGACTAGACCTTGACCAAGACATTTGGACCTTGACAAAAAATAATTGACTACCCTTGCTCCAGAGCAAAACTAACCCTCTTGTGAGTCACCCGAGATCCTTTCTGCAGGTGACCAGCCCCAAATGAAGTCAATGGGACACTTCAGGTGTGTTTGGAGCATCGGGGCCATTGTTTGCAAACCTAGGCAGAAATCCATGAGGACCAAGTTCCATCCAGCACAGCAGTGGGCTATATTACATGTTTTCCTTTTTTTTTTTAAATGGGAGAGGAGGAAGTGAGGTCAGAAAAGGCACAGAGGGCCCCGTGCCAACCTCTTGTGTAAAACATGTCCTGCTGCCGCGGCCTTAGCAGGGGCGCGTGCGCGCACACACACGCACACCCTGCACGAGTCTCCCCCTGTGCAATCTTTCACTTGCTGGGATTGGGTTTCCCTCCTTCTATCCCCTCCCGCACTGCGCACACACAGCCCAGTTCCCCAGGGCAGCCGAGCACCAGGTCTCCCCCAGTGTGAGTGACAGGTTCCCTGACAGACGGAAGAGAGGAGTCTGCTGCAGCCCACAGGTAAGGAGCCAGAGCTTGAGCTGCAGCAGCGCATGCCCTGAGATCTGGAGGTCCGTGGTTTAATCCCAGGTGCATCAGCCAAGATGGCAGCTGTCGCACACCTCCCCACACCCCTCATACAAATGTGACCTGGCAGCAATAATGATAAATGGAGCCCTAGGAAGCCTGGCAGCTCTGCTTCAAAGCACCTGTACTCCATTCCCAGCTCATCTGCTGGGTCCTTCTTACCCCTGCCAGCGGGTGTGTGGTTCTCATTGTGTGCCCAGCCTATCCCCTTTATTCTTCTGTGCCCACTTTGTCACTGCCCTTGTTTTCCTTTTTCTCCGGGGGTCAAACCAGGGCAGAGGTGGGCTGGTTCTGTGCTGTTTTCTTTGTATAGTTAAAATTAGCATCTTTTCCCCCGCCCCGGAGACTCAGCCCTGGTAGATGACCTGAACTTCCCATGCCCCTCAATGCTCCTCCATGGGGTGCACCTGCCCATTAACTCTCTTCCCCATTCTGTTTCCTGGCAGGTTTTACAAGCTTTCTGTGGTGGCCATGTGCTTCCTGTTCCCAACTCTAGTGCCCTGGTGCTTCTGGGGGGAATCTCTCCGCAACAGCTTCTTCCTCCCTGCCATCCTGCGCTACGTGCTGGTGCTCAACGCCACCTGGCTCGTGAACAGCGCTGCACATATGTTTGGCAACCGGCCCTATGATCGAAACATCAACCCCCGGGAGAACCGCTTCGTCACGTTTGGAGCCTTAGGTACGTTGGTGGCGTCTTTTAATTCCAAACCACTCCACAAACTGACTGTGAATGAGACAGGCAGAGATCACTGCACCCGCCACTGAAATGCAGCTGTGTCTGGGGAGGAACACAGCAACTGTTCAGTAGTGCATAGCAACAGTGCAGGAGAGTCTGGGAGAGAAGGGAAGAGGAATAACATCCATTTATAAAACTGTGGGACGGGAAATTTTAGGTGCATAATTACATAAAATGGACCAGATCCTCAGCTGGTGTAAATCTGCATTGCTTTGAAGTCCATACAACTATCCTGACTTACATCAGGATCTGACCCTAGGAACCCCAATGTTCCTGCACTCACATACGGGAAAGCCAGAAGCACATAGACTCCATCTGGGTGATTTCGCCCACGCACCTGCAGACCTGAGCATTCACTGGAGTGTCTCATGCTCTAGTCAGTGGGTACATAGGGCAGGGGGTTATCTTCTCCAGTGTCCTACATATAGCACCTCTTTATCTCACAATGAGATTTATTTGCCCTGCCTGAAGGTCTCACCGCCTGTTTGTTATGATAATTGCCCTCTCTCTTTTCACCTCTGGGAAATGATGCTTCTGAAATAGCTGGACACACGCAGCCAGAAGTGCCCAGTGGTTTCTGAATTGAGACAGCCAAGTCCTGATTTTCAGAGGTGCTGAGGACCTGGGGAAAATGAGCCCAGAATCACCATTAGCTTTGTACTGCTTTCCTGGGCCAGATTCTCAGCTCGTGTGTATCATAGCTCTGTGGACTTCAGCAGCACTCCACTGACTTACATGAGCTGGGGATCTGGCCCCAGACTTTCACTAGCGAGAGTTGGAGCTGCACAGTTCCCCTCTGGATCTGAGCTTCTCAGACTCTGGGGATGGAAGATGGATGGATGGAGCCTCCAAGAAGGGCCAGGACTCACTTCAGATCTCACCAGGAGCTCAGCCAAAGATAGATGGCTTCTTTCTGGGAGACGGAGGAGGAATCCGAAACCCCCCACAAGCCTCACTAGGCTCTCTGAGGGGGCCCATTTTAAGGGCTTTAATAAGGGGAGGCCCAGGCACAACAGAAGTGCTGGAAATATCTTGAGTTTTCTCACCCAATTTGACAGCTTCAAGAGAGGGTCAGATAAACAGCCAACCGAGGTCTGGCCAGACCTGTGCTGAGATTAACCAGCCCCCACTTGTTCTCCCCTCCAGCCTTCCCTGGCCTCCTCACACGCCCTTAGCACCATCCTAGTCCTCCTCTGGTGTTGGACTCGGTGCAGAGGAGACAGGGCTGGTGGGTGATGTTACATGTGGACAATTGGGGCTGAGGAGTCTGAGCTGGTGTTGGAAGAGGGGAGAGCAGCAGGACAGCCAGCCACCAGGGGCTGCTCAGCCCCTACTCCCCCCCACCCCCCGGCCTTTCCCTGCCCAGTCAGGGTGCTGCGTGCCTGGCTCCGAGCGCTGTCCCTTTGTGACTGGCCGTTTGTAGGCAGGTCCCATTGACAGGGCTGGTATTTTCTGACATTCTCCCCACCTTGGCCTCTCACCGGTGCATTGTCACCAGCTTGTCGATGGGGGAGTGCGCACGTAGCCAGCGCTTCCGCCACTGCCTTGTCACACCCTGCTCAGAGCAGGGTCGATGGCCCAGTGGTAGCAGTGCTCAGGCTCACCCCACACTGGCGCTTCCACTGATGGAGCTGTGCCAGGGATAGACCAACACTGGGAGACTTTCTAGAAACCCTCCGTGTAGACACAGCCTCGGCACACGGAGCCCGGGCTAAGCACAAGGCCTGGGCCAGGTCCCAGCGAAGTCAATGGGCTGCAAGGGGAGGAGGATCACGGGGCTGTCCCTGCCCCAAGGGGAGCACAGTCTGCATTCGGCACAGATGGCCCATTCTGGGGACATGGTGCCCGAGCCTTGGGAAGGGGCTTCTAGAGCGTGATGGTTTCAAACCCAGCTTCAGATGCATTTACAGTGTCTTGTCCCTGCTCTTCCATTCCAGGCGAAGGCTTCCACAATTACCACCACACCTTCCCCTACGATTATTCCACCAGCGAGTTCGGCTGGCACTACAACTTCACCACAGCCTTCATTGATCTCATGTGCCTCCTGGGGCTGGCCAGCGATCGCAAGAAGGTCTCCAAGGAGACCATCCTGGCTCGGAAAATTCGGACTGGTGATGGCAGCCACAATGGCTGAGGGCCCATTTTTTCCCCCGTGTTTTATTTTCCCCCCCAAGCGAGCTGGGCACAGGGTTTTATGTTCTAGTTACTAACCATTGAATAATGCTACCAGGTTGCTTCAGATGATGATGATTTTAACCCCCTCCTGCACAATGTATTTTAAATGATGTATTTAAGACCTATAACTTTTGTCTCTCTAACGCTCAGCGCTCCCTCTCCTCTCTTTCTTCTTTTTGTTCTTTTGTCTCTCTCTGGCAAGATCTCTCTCTTTCCCTCTAACCCCTCCATGCTTCATTCTCTCCTTGGCAGGGAGCTGGTTGAAAGCCTGTCCAGGGCAGATCATGCCGCTGGCTGAAGAGTTAAGCCAAAGTCAGGGACTCTTTCCCTAGAAATCCCCCTTTCCTGCCTCTGGCTCTCCTGCCCTCCCAGGGCTGCTGATTCAAGGCAGACAAAGTGGCAGCTGATATGGCCACATCCAAGTGAATTGATCCTGTGCGTGACCAGCTAGAAAGTGGGGGTGATGCTATGTCAGAGACCCAGGGGAGCCTCCTGTCTGTGCAGATGGGCTTCCTGCAGCCAATTAACAAGTACCTGATAGAAACTGACACCAAAGCAGGGGACACTGAGAGGGTTAAAGCATGAGAAAGTTACAGGGTCCCAGCCCAGTGCTCTGTGTGACCTCTTCCCAGCACAGCCCCTATGAAGCCAGGAGGTGGAGCCACGGCTACTGGGCAGACCCAGGCTGGAGATGGGACTGAATTGCCCCATTGTGCTGGGGGCAGGAAAGCATGTCATGTGGCCCGTGATCGGCTCCCAGCCCCTTCCAAAGCAAATCAGAGATGCCCTGGGGCCAGTGACTGCCTGTTGCACACACTGTGGTGAGAAGTGCTGGTGCAGCCATTGCTGATGGCGGCCGTTCCCGTAACTCCCCCAGACACACAGTGCTAGAGCAGGGTGCTGGCTGCTGGGCCGTGTGTAATTCGTCCCCTGGAGACAGGGCCTTTGCTCTGGCGAGGGGGGGTCCGCTGCACAGCGCCGTGGCCTGGGCACGGAAGGGGCCTGTTTCACTCCTTGGCAGCACTGACAGTGGAGGCTAATGCCAGGCTGACTGCGCTGTCTGAGGCCTCAAGACATTGGGGGGAAGGGTTAAAACCCTTGTGCGTTTCCCCCATAGCACTTGCAGATGCCGTGGACAGGCGTGGCAGGGTGAGGCCCCATTCCCATCAGCCACTCACCAGATAGTGCTGTGGCGCTGGGTGAAAGCTAGCGAGGTGCCCAGGCTGCTGGATCCTGGGGCAGAGCTGGGAAAGGCTGGGCTGGGGTGGAGGAATGATGCTGAGATGCTCCTTCCCCCTTCCCAGCTGTGCTGCGTATCCTCAAGGGCAGGGTCCAGCCTTCCCCCGTAGGCCAAGGTGAGCACAGCACTGCTGATGTCTTGCTGCGGTCATAAAGCTCTTGTTGTCAGCCAAGAAGTCGTCCCTGGCCTTGTTCCTGTACATTGCTGTGACCAGAACTGTCCAGCTTTGCAGAGCAGCCTGCCCTCTAACTGAGCTAGCGAGATGAACAGGCTCAGGAGCGGGCCACCAGCAGATAAGCCAGTCGGGAAGCTTTTAATTCCTGGGCTCTATACCCGGGAGGTGGATGGCTGGGTGGGATTCCCCCCAGCTGAGATTTATAACTGCTCAGAGGGTGGCTGTGGATAGTTTTATCCAACCAGATACAAAGAAACCTGCATGTCATAATCCTGGGCCAGATCCATCCCTGGCCCAAACCCCACTGACTGGAGTCTACACCCTGGGTGAATTTGGCCTCCCCCAATAGTTCTTCCCTCACCTCATCATCCGGACATGTTGTGTGATGCAACCTACTGTTCAAATACATAACACTACATGCTACGGCATCCACCATCCTCTCAGGAGAAAAGCAAGGGGTTGATCTGGACGTTGCCTCTAGATCCCAAGAGTATTGATCACATCCAAAAATCCTGACGCAGTGGGGAAGCAGAGTGGAAGTAACCAAACAGCGCCGGTGTTTGCCCAGTCACTTTGTCAGTAAATTGGCATACATCTCTGGGTGCCTTAAGTCTTTCTTTAATACACATAGGAGTATTGACAGCTATTTGCAGGATGTTTTTCTTTCTATGATGAATTATGGAAATTTGATTATTAATTATTTATTTACCACTATCAAATTGTGGGTGCAGGTGATTTTGAATGTATTGAGTTAGAATTTGTTAGATTAAGGAACAGATGCATCATTTTAAATAGAACCTTGTTTGCTTTGTATTTCTTTCTTTGGTGGCATGTTTGTATCCTAAGTGTGTTCTCTGTGAGTTTAGCTAAAGTGAGTCAGAGTGAGAGGTGAACGTAGACAAAGCTCCAGCATGTCTAGTGGCTAGAGCAGCAGGCCTCCTGACCTCTATTCCCAGCTTTGCCACTGACTCACTGAGAGATCTAGGGCAAGTCAGTTAACTGCTCCATGCCTCAGTTTCCCTCTCTGTAAAATAGGGATAGCACCCTACCTCACAGGGGTGTTGTGAGGCGTAATTAATACTTGTAAAGTGAGATCAGGGTGTGAAAGGCCCAATATACATGCTAGTAGTGGCGGCGGTGGTGGTAAATGACTGGATTGCAAACAGTGTTCTCAGCCCCTCTGGTATCCTGGAGACGGGACGTGCAAGTGTTGGATAAGTAGTGAAGGATTGGAAGGTTGCATTGTCTAAGCTCTGTTGCTATTGAAATGTGAGTGGGATACAACTTTCCCAGGGTTGGTTTCTGCATTCTAAGATCTCCGTGTTTTGTCTACTGAAAAACTTTTTGAAATAATTTCTACTAATTTGGAATCAGGCGGCTGGTTGTGCTGATCTGAACTGGTATTTGTTCATAATAAAAGTTTACTTTAAAATTTGACTACCTGACTACAAAAGGCTGGGCGGGTTGGAGCCATCAGAGGCTGCTGTTCCTGCAGATATTTCCTCCTATAGGGGTTCAGGAGAAAGGAAACCTGTCTTTTTAAATGTGGTGATTTGAGCTGGTTTGAGTGGTGCTCATTTTGGCTTTGCCAGAATTAAATTCCCTTCCTTTATCAGAGGCACAGCCTTACATTTTGAGGGACATTTTTTGCCTGCATGTTTTGTAATACTTGCAATCCTTCCTGGTTATTTTTATCAAATGTTTTTCTAGTTTTACTTGTGTCTGGTTATTAAATTCCCATAATTCCATAAATTCCCATAATGTTCCAGTAAGCGCTGCTGCTTTGGCAAATTTATCTGCCTGTTCATTTCCCATTTGTAATGGGCCTTTCCCTTTATGCACTTTTATTTTGACCATCCTGACCTTGCTAAATTCTACTGCCAATTTTTCTATCTGCTGTCAAAGGATTCTGTGTTTAATTTCAGATCCTTCCTATACCAGTGGATACTGAATCCTTAGTCTTTTGGGGGGCTCTCTAACTTTTGCCAAGAATTTATGGTGGGATATGGAGAAAAAGCAGTGACCTTGTATGAGGTGCTTAAAAGATTGCAATGAACCTGAACAGAAGCAGCAGCTAGTATATAGGGAAAGCTTGAAAAGGGGGTTAATGGCAGTGCCTACTTTGGCTGCCCCCAATAATGAGTTCCCCTTTGTGTTGTATCCTAGTGTTAAAAATGTCTGTATTGTTAGTATGATCACTCAGGATACTGATGCTGGGGAAAGACCTATTGCGTACTATAGCAAGTGGGTGAGGTGTGTGTAGTGACCGTACTGAGGCACAATATTTTTTCCCTTTTTTCACGATCACTATGGGGCCATGGCCCTTTCAAGTTGTTTTCTAATTTTTGAGTTTAGTTTTGTTTTTAATAGTTCCAATCCGCTTTGAGTTATTTGTGGAGTGACATTCAGGGTGAATCGAGGTATTGGTGAGGTGCTGTGCTCAATTTCCAATTCTAGGCTCCCCCTCTTTACCCAGTGTTCCCGTTTTAACAGGAATTGATTTAGGTTTTGGTGAAGGCATTTTTTGTTTGTTTTTTTTCTAAACCTGGTTCTTCTTATAAGGTGCTGGTTGCAGTACGATAGCCCCTGCCCATGGGCCATTGGATGGTGGCAGACATGGGTCGTTCCACGTGGCCCCAGTGCAGCATCCATTCCAATTATTCCATGTTCCATCTTTTAATTTGGCTAGGGCCACCTGTTTCCATTTTTGTCCCCATCCTTCAGGCACTATAAAACCACTTGAAGTCTGGTATTGGGTAATGGGACGACACCTCTTTCTTTTGCAGTTTTTCCACAGCTGTTTCCAATTTTTTATTCTCCCGCCTTATCTGTTCGAGCATATCATGTGCCCTGCTAAAAGAGCTTGGGCTTTCTAGTGCTCGACAGCCTGGGATGCTGCTTCTACTTCCCTGGGTTTTTTTTATTACTTGCCTGGCCAGTATTGTGGCATGTTGTTTAAGACCTCTTACTGCTATGGCCATTAATTGCAAGATTCTACGTTATGTACTCTTGTTGTTGTTTTTCAAAGTTTCAGTTTCTGCCATTGCTGTCCATATTCCCCCACTTTCTTTTTTTAAATTCATATGGGACCCCCTTGCTGGCAACCCAGCAAGTCCAAATTTCATCAAACTCTGTGGGGATTTGCAGGGAGAGGATAGGGGATTCCCTAGCTCATGGTTTTCATCATAATTTATCGCGATTCCTACAGAGGACAGCTCACTTACTTACCTGATCAGCGGTCGTGAGTCACCAGTGTTGTTAGATGTTTGGCTGCGTGTGTGTGTTCTCCATGTGCGCTGCCCCAGCTCGGTGCAGACATTTGGCTCAGCAGACCTCAAGCAAACCACCCAATGACCACAAGATCCATTAAGGTACGAAGGCACCCAGCCAGGTTTATTGTCGATGAAGCACAGTAATAGCACCTGGCAGACTCTACGAGGTTACTAAGACGTATGCTTGTGACCATGGACGCAGCTCAGTGAATGGCGGGACTTTCCATTCCCCCCCCTCGGTCGGACCAAGACACTCTGAGATACGTCTTTATACGCTGATACAAACGAGTTACGTACTGCCTCTGACATAATTAGCCACATCAGGGGGCAGTAATTAACTATCAGCCATCTCCTTGTACATGTTGGCTTGATTAAAACATTTCTATTCATAGAATCATAGGATTGGAAGGGACCTCAAGAGGTCATGTAGTCCAGTCACCTGCACTCATGCCAGGACTAAGTATCATACTGTCAGCCTGACCTTATCTTTTAGAAGGGGTCAATGTGTTTCTGTTATCCTTGGGGAATGTTTTTGTACCATCCTTGATATCGGGATGTTCTGGTACCACTCTTCTGGAATGTGTTTGTGGGAGTACTCTGTGTCTAGTGCAGAAACACACATTCCTAAGAAGTGCTATCAGCCCTGTTCTTGCCAGATTCTGTGAATTTGCAAGCAGGCAGAGCCTGACATTTGTTCACAGCCTGACTTTTACTAACTTTGCTTTATATCTGCAAAGCTTGCCTACTACTTTACCTCAGGCCTCTGATACAAGGGCTTATCTCTTGGGCTTTCTTCCTCCTACAGCACTGGGCAATCACATCCCTGGATGTGGGATGATAGCCATTCCTTCTACCAGGGGTTACTTCAGTTTAAATTCCCCCCAGGGCCTCTCACCAAAACATTGCAGCAGCTGATGGATATACATGTACTAAACAGTACCTCAGCAAAACACGAAATGCCAGCGGCTTGGCTCTGGGCACAGCTGAGTATGGCACAGGACTTCACTAACCTCATGCTGCACGGCAGGGGAGGAATTTTCCTTCTGTAATAGAGTCCTGTCCCCTCTTCTCGTGCAGCTGGACAGAAACTCTATTAAAGGGGGCAGAATGCCACTCCCCTTCCCCCCCCCCCCCATCACTGAGCAGTTGTCTCAGAAGCTGTAGTAGGGCTGGACCATGGTTAGCCAGCACTGTCTGGCTTCTCTAGAAGGGATCTCTGCTGTCATTCTCACAGCCACTGTTGACCACCAGATGTGGCTCCTACATATGCATGATGGGCCAGATTTCCCATAGTGGGGTTTGGGAGGGGTCAATTCTCACAAGCCTCCAAATATTACCCACCCCTCAAAATCACAGATGTGGGTCCCCTAGTCAAACACCTGAATCGAGCAAAATGGATGAGGGTGCTAATGAGGCTAATCCTTATGAGGGTGCTAATATGTAGACGTAGATTAAGATTTATTGGGGCCCTGGGCCCACAACCCCCTGTGCTGAAGGGTCCTGCTCCTTCTCTTTCTCTTCTTCCCCCCCGCTCCTTCAGGCCCTGGACTGGCCAGGAGCCCTGAACCCTCCGTCTGCCATGGGCAGGGGCTGGGGGGAGGGACATGGGGCAGAGGCTGCTCTCAGGCACACTAGCCCCTGCCCTAGACAGATGCATAGGTCAGGGCTCCCCACAGCTGCCCAGGCTCCTTGGGCAGCCCTTATTGCAGCCTAGGACAGTGGTCCCCAAACTCTGGGGCATGCCCCCCTAGGAGAGCATGCAGGAATGTTTGGGGAGGAATGGCGGGGTCCCACCCCACCCCTAGCTGTGGCTCCACTCCCAGCTGCAGCTCTGGCCTTGCTCCTGGCCCCAGGCCCCAGTGGGGTGTAGACTGGGTAAGGGGGAGGGAGGTGACTGAAAAAGTTTGGGGACCCTTGGCCTAGGCTGGCGAAATGTCCCATTTTTGGCCCTAGATGTCCTGACTTTTTTGGAAAAACTGATGATCAGTTGGCAAGAGCAAACAGGACAAATGCCCAGTTTTGCCAAAAAGGAGCTTGGGGGTGTGTGAGTGGTGGGACTGTGGGCAGGGGGGAGAGGGGCTCGGGCCAGCCCTGTGCAAGGGGTGGGAGAGGGAAAGTCCCTCAGGCCACTTCTGTGTGAGGCTCGGGCAAGTGAGTCGGCTAGCTCTGGGCAGTGGGCAGAGGGAAGATTCTCACCCTACCACAGGCTCCTTCATCCTGTTGGGCCGGGATGGGGGGGCAGGAGGAGTAGGGAATGGGACAAAGTGCCAGTGCTTCTGGGGGGGCCCCCAAATTGACTGGGGCCCCTGGTCACAGGCCCCATTGGCCCATACAGTAATCCCCCACTGCCAACGTGCTGAACTAGAGCAAAACAGAACTGGGACATCAGCAAAGATGGACTAATAACCTTCCAGTGGAGAATTATTAATGATCTCTGCTGACAGCTGCCCCCTCTAAGCTCCCTTTGAACATAGAACAGCCAAACTGGGTCAGACCCATGGCCATCTAGCCCAGTGTCCTGTCTTCTGATGGCGGCCAGTGTCAGATGCTTCAGAGGGAGTGAACAGGGCAACTGTCATCCACTCCTGGCAGAGGTTTAGGGACACCCAGAGAATGGGGCTGTGTCTTTGACCATCCTGGCTAATAGCCATTGACAGACCTAGCCTCCAGGAACTTATCTAGTTCCTTTTTGAACCCAGTTATACTTTGGGCCTTCATAACATCCACAGGCAACGAGTTCCACAGGTTGACTGTGCATTGTGGGAAGAAGTACTTCCTTATATTTCTTTTAAACCTGCTGCCTATTAATCTCATTGGCTGACCCCTGGTTCTTGTGTTATGTGAAGGGGTAATCTGTGAGGGGGTGTACAGAGCCCACACCAGTCAAGAAAGGGTTCCTGGGGCGGGGCCAATCAGCCCCATCCTGTGACACATGAAGCAGGTATCAGGGTTAGAGGAAGGAGCTAAAAAGGGAGAGCCCAGCTCAGTTGGGGCATGGCTGGGCTGAGAAGTGGGAGAGGCTGCTGCCTAGAAGAGCCTCCCTGCAGAAAGGTAGGCCTGGCAGATGCTTGTGTGGCTGCCAGTGACAGACCCAGGCCTGTAGGAACCCAGCCTGGGCAGAAGCATTTGTTTTCTTAGTACTCTGCTCAGCCTGGGGTTAGGTGGAGGGAGAGTCTCTGGAGGATAGAGCCTGGGCGAGGAGGAATTATTACATGACTGAACAGAAGGCTATGTCACCTCAACCTAGAACACATTGGAGGCTGGGCAAATCACTGAAGGGAAACTGAGGCAGAGCCACTGCCAATCTGCACCATGCCATGGGGAGTGCATAGCCACACCATCTCTCCTCGTTCATTCTAAAACTCCAAGCCACTGAGCAGCTCCAGACACCAAGTAATCAAGCTGTTTGGTGTGGTGTGGAATAAAGATTTGATCAGCCCTCCTGTGGAGTGCTCTATGTAAGTCACCCCTGGCCACTCATGCCTAATGAGCCTATCTTATTTTATATATTTATGAGATTCTTCTTTCCCTCCTGCTAGAGCGGAATGGGGGAGGCTAATCTGTGTGCAGGTGGGGGGATTCCTGTGAAGATAAGAGGTGGGTTTGTGGCTGAGGTGCCAGCCTGCATCTCAGAGATCTGCTCAATTCCTGACTCTGCCACAGACTGACTGCATGACTTCAGGCAAGTCACTGAATCTGTGCCTCAGTCCCCGTGCTGTAGCATGAGGATAATGCTTCCCTTCTCCCACGCTTTTGCCTAGTTGGCTTATCAGCTTGTTAGGGCAGGGACTGCCTCTCTCGACGTGTATGTTCAGCACCTAGTGTCACGCTGCCAGGAGCTGTTCATGACTCAGTGTGCCAACCTCTGTATAGAACAGATGGTCAAAAAAGCAGGGCAGATACTCTGAGCTTGTGGTATGTTCTATATTTAGATTTCACCAACCCTGTAACAAATGTGAACACCTGAAGCACTGTAACAGTCTTACCCTGAGTCAGTCCATCCACTTGGGCACTCCAGTCTATATTGCCACCCACACGAGATGGACTGATTGATACAGTAGTTGGTTGCTATGCACCAAAGATCACAAAAGATGCAAGTTTGTTCCCAGTCCCAAGAGTCCAGTCACTCACCCCAGGTCAACTTGTACCTCAGATCTCTCAACAAAGACAACCGCTTGTAGCCAATCCTGTAATAAACTAACTACAGGTTTATTAACTAGGAAGAAGGAATGAGTTATTTACAGGTTACAGCAGGTAACACATATACACAAATGAGTTACAGTCTATGGTTCCCAAATGTGATAGAGTTGTAGTAATGTCAGTAATGGATGTCTTTTAGAGCTAACCCAGGTTGACCCTGGGGATCTCTGCTTCTGTTCCCTAGCTCCAACCCTGAGAGAGTCCAAACAGTGAAGAGTTGATAAATCTTCATGTCAGCTACCTTTATTTCCTTCTTCCAGAATTCAAACTGATGGGACGAGACCTTCTGCACATAGCCTGTGCAGGGAAATTAGCAAAGTCTTTGTATCATGATGTTCCACAATGGCCCATTTAATTTTGATAGTCCTTCTTGGTGGGTGGGATAGTCCATGCCTCCTGCCTGAGGTCACAGGTTTAGGGCAGGCATTTTTACAGTTATAAAACAAAACTTTCATATCTCCTTATAGCACGCAATAGAAATGTTACAAGTAAGAGTAATGCATGCAGCATCTTACAAGTATTTTATCGAGACTAAACACATACCATCTTGAACAATAGTAGCATACAGGTGAGCTGGTCTGGTTTCCAGCTATGAATTTGTCAGTGCTCAGCTGATGCCTACAGCCTTGGCAAGAGCTGGCACCTGGCCTGCCAGCATCACACCTAGCACAGTGAGGACTTGGTTGAGGTCTCCATGCACTGCTGTAATACAAATAATTGTGGTGAGAACCTTTTGCATTATCTGCTCTGCCCTGAGGTCCAATTGTGCCTGCTCCCTGAGCAATGAAGAAAGAGGGCATGTCCATCCATCCCTTCAGCACTTGCTTAGGAGCAGAGCATGCTGGGAGCGCTTGTGCTCATGGGTCCCTACACCATCCACCCATAGCCCTGGAGCAACCCTGGTGGAACCAGATTCCCCAGCCAACAAGATGGGAACAGTGAAACCAAATCGCCCTTTCCCTTGAGACGCCTCCCTCACAGTGGGGCTTTGCCCGTTCTCCCTTGAGGGACTCAAACCAGTTCCAATTACAAGTATAAATATTTAATGCATTTGAATCATTGATGGGCTGAGTTATAGGAGATTTTTGTGCCTGCTTTATTGTGCTAGCAGGCATATTGCTGCTCCCTCCTCCACCTCCCATTGCACTGCATAGGAATTGCCCATTGTCTCCTGTGTCTGGACCAGCCTTTTGACTCACCTGACTTTCCTCTGCCCCTTTGGATCAGCGTTTCCAACTCTCAGGGTTTTATCATGAGTCTGATGGTGAATAGGAGAGAATCTTGACTTTGCAGTTTTTTAACAAAGTCTCTGGCCCTTGTGATTGCAGAGAAAAGCTTGAAAACGTGACCCGTAAACACACAAACTCCCCAAGGCAAAGACAACGAATCCAGCAGTTATTTGTTACACTCACAAGTTTTAAGCCAACCTCATGATTGCTGGGGGCCAGATTCAGGAGTTTTAATCGCTTGGGCTTGGCCATACTGTTAGCTATATCCCTGTGAGTGGTTTCCTTCCCAAATTAATACAGACAGACAATATATGAAACAATACAAAGTGAGGGCCTGATCCTGAAGATACTAACAAGCTGTGTGGGGACTGCTCATAATATATCCTAGTAGTGCCTATCTACAGAGTCAGGCATAGCATTTCCCCAGCAGCCCCTATGTCACCATGCTTTACAGAGTTAAATACTAGCATTGCAGAGATCAAATGCAAATAACTCGAGAAGGCGAGAGAAATTCAGAGGCATGGGCAAAGGGATGCTTTCAGATTAAATGTAGGAGGTGGGGAGATGGTTCCAAATGGCAGGCACTGCAGGGGAAGAGGCTCCTACACCAGCATTGGAGATGTCGCATGGAGGGACTCAGGCTCTGCTACAGAGCAAAGTGCATGCAGTACAAAGTACCAAACAGGTATATGCTTGGCTTGTCTTTTGCCCTGTAACTGCACTGAGGTTCCTTTCCATGTATGTTGTAGCTGCAATGTACTGTAGCTGATGCCTTTAATGTATAATGTTGTGCTATCATCCAGGCCTGATGCTGCAGCCCATAATCAGGTGACCAGTTCCCTTGACTTCAATGGGCCTCTCAGCCCAGGAAGGACTGAAGGATCAGGCCTGCCAATGACTATATAATCCCAGTGTAACTACATAGCGGGTTGGGTGGTGGCCAAGAGCGAGGGGACAAGTGCCAGGGTAGAAGGACGGGCTTCACTAGATGGAGTCTCTGGAGACCCAAGTTCAATTCCTGGCTCAGCCACAGACTCTCTATGTGACCTTGGGCATGCCACTTAATCTACCCTATGCCTCAGTTTCCCCTTTGTAAATCAGGGCCAATATGTCCCTGCCTTCTAGGGGAGCTGTGCAGATAAATCCAGTGGCTGGCTGTGAAGGGGCCTACCTACTGCTGTCATGAGGGCTAGATAAATGGAGGCAGGGGTAGGTTAACTTAGAACCCAAGCGGGTTTGAAATTAGGCTCCAAAAGGGCAGCCCGTCTTCCAGGCTCCTGACACCTAGTTCTCCAGCTCAGCTCCCAAGTCCCACCTGCTGTTAGGTGTTGATTGTTCAGTGGTTGGGGCGTCTTTTTGTCTTGCTGTTGATTTGGGTCAGTTTGAGCCAGTTCTTTAATGATTCTTAGGGTGACCATATGTCCCGTTTTGGCCAGGACAGTCCCTTTTCTAAGCCCTGTCCCAGGTGTCCCGACTTTTTTGGCAAAACTGGGCTTTTGTTGGCAAGAGCAAATGGGACAAATGCTGAGTTTTGCCAAAAAAGTGGGGTGCAATCCCTAGCAGAGTGTGGTGGAAAGTGCGGGGGGGAGGGTCAACACCAGCCCCGCATGGGAGGGAGGGCTTGGGCGAGCAGCTGGGGCTGGGCTGGTCCCTTGCAGGCAGGTGGCAGAGGGACCTCAGGCCGGCTCATGTGGGTGGGAGGCAGGGAGTGGCTCAGAACAATATGGTCACCTGATTCTATTCATTCCACCCCAGCAAGAGCGCGCAAGCGCGTGCGCCCACACACACACACTCTCTCTCTCTCTCTCTCCTGTGCTGTTCCAAAAGAAGGCTTAACTCTTTTGCACCTGCTAGGTAGCAATGCAACCTAGAGAGGGAAGCAGAGCCAAGCCTAGGATTCATAAAAATAATTACAGAAAATCCCCTCTTTGTCACAGCAACAACCCAGAAGAGTCAATGGAAAACCATCAAAGACAAACAGTAAACATCGAAATCACTTGGAAGTGAAAAGGAACAACAGACAGCGAGGGGATTGCCCTGTCTGTGAATAATGACAAAAGATTGATTCACTATATTACAGGGTGCAAAGACGCTCTGCATCCATTCACTGAGGCAGTGCCTTAAAACAGTGGGGGGTACTTCATGACAGACTGGCTCCTGGAAGCTAGCAAGTGCTGCAAAAGACTGAACTTTGGGGTGAGGATGAACTTTATTAGCGAGGAAAGGTAACTATTGACAAGTGCAGGCCTTAGTTCACGTTCTCTGATTTTGGTCTGTGTGTCACCATTTGTTTCCATCATTCACATTTGTTTCTATTTGAAACACTTCTTTTGTAAAATACATTTCTTTTTGTTTTACTATAACTGAACTCATGGGCTGTGAGTGACACAGGAGCAGCAGGCTACGGTGAAACTCGTGAACTGGGGCACACTTCCTTTGGCACAGAGGATCTGGGATTTCTATGGGTATCCAATGATCAGGGAGGACACTTTAAAGGGATTTGGGTGTTGGGATGCATCTGTCATCTGACAGAGGAGAGTACTTGAGTGGCTGACAGGCTGGCTGTGCTGGGGAGCTAACAACCAGCTAGCACAGGCAAGACTCCCTCATGGTGGAGGAAGGTGGCAACAAGGTGATTACAGCCCTGAGTGTCCTGAGAAGCGTCACACCCTTTATAATCTTCTAGAGTGTAGTGCCAAAACAGTTATCCAGCCCCTGTGCTTCAGGGCAAAAGCTGATCACTTCCTGGATCAGGAAGTAATTACTTTCCTCTCCACCCCAGCATTGCATAATTGAGCAGGAGCTTTCAGAGGCTGGTTTACAGTCCTGTGAAGCATCTGGTGTTGTTGGCCACTACAAGAGAAGGATGGACCAGGTGCCAGCTCATCCCAAGCCCCCTCAGCCTGCGAATGAACACTGACAAACACCTGTGTGTTAGTATTGTTAAAATAGGTAGCAGGGTTATATAAATGTATTTAGACTTTATGGGATGCTTGTAAATTGCTGCTGTATTAGGCTATGTCTACACTGCCAAGTTTTTTTTGCCAAAAGTTATGCCACTTTAATTAAACTGTTGTTGTGTGTCCACATGAGCTCCTTGTGTCAGCAGAGTGCAGCCACACTAGCAGCTCTTGCATTGACACAGAGAGCAGTGCACTGTGCGTAGCTATCCCATTATGCAACTGTGCTGCAGGGTATTTGGGAAGGGTTTGCAATGCCTCATGGGGCAGGTACAGCATCACATGATACAGGTTTCTCAATCCCATCATCCCATGGGCACCCTACTAGATTGCCAGAAGCTTTTCAACTGAAGTGGGGGGGGAGTGTGTGTGACAGGGTGTGTGTGTGTATGGAGGGGGAGAGACAGACAGTGTGTGTTGGGGGACAATGAGTGTGTCCGCATGCTGTCTCCTAAGTTCAGACAGCCGCGGAAAGCAACCTATCCTGAGGCAGGGGCCACGGGGAGGGGGAAACATTGACATCAGCCCGCACCTCCCTCCCTGGCTCTGCACAGCACAGAGTCTCTCTCTCACACACACATCCACCCCTGCCTTTTGGCAAAAAACTCTTGGCAGTGTAGACCAGGCCTTATTCTCACTTTTAATATCTGTATCCCATGTTATAAGGTAACACATAAGTGTTTGCTCTGTACCTGTACATCCCCAGGCAGGGGAGAAGCATTACCAAGTGTGAAATACTAGCGACAAAGAGTCCTGTGGCACCTTATAGACTAACAGACGTATTGGAGCATAAGCTTTCGTGGGTAAATACCCACTTCTTCAGATGCATGTAGTGGAAATTTCCAGAGGCAGGTATAAATATGCAGAATCAGTCTGGAGATAACGAGGTTAGTTCAATCAGGGAGGATGAGGCCCTCTTCTAGCAGTTGAGGTGTGATCACCAAGGGAGAAGAAACTGCTTTTGTAGTTGGCTAGCCATTCACAGTCTTTGTTCAATCCTGATCCTGAGCTGATGGTGTCAAATTGCAAATGAACTGAAGCTCAGCAGTTTCTCTTTGAAGTCTGGTCCTGACATTTTTTGCTGCAGGATGGCTACCTTTAAATCTGCTATTGTGTGTCCAGGGAGATTGCTGAGATTGCAGGGCAGAGCAGGGGAAGATGAGTTGAGGGATCCTTTGACTGAGGCAGGGAGTTCATTTTCACCCAGGCCGGGTGGCTGACTTGTTTCAGGGAGCGGTGAGTGTGGGGGAAGGGAGAGGAGGGCCTCTGCTGTCTAGCTTGCAGCAGCTACAATGACACAGGCTCCTGAGCCCCCTTTCCCTAGGATAGTGGTCTCCAAACTTTTTTGATCGCGCATCCCTATTAGTAAAAATTTTTTGAGCACGCACCCCCTGCCGTGCCGAAGCAAAAAAAAAAAAAGCCGCTCGGACTTCCGCCTGACGAAACAAAAACAAAAAGCGCTCCTCCTGCCACGCACCCCCAAGGATCCTCTTGTGCACTCCCAAAGTGGGGTGCGCGCACTGTAGGAAGACCATTCCCCTAGGATATCTCCCCTTGGGCTAGTGAGGGAGGTCTCTTGTGTTGGCAGGGACAAGAGGCCCACACAGTTAGAAACCCTGGACTCGCTGTTGTAGCTCTGATCACTGTTTGCTGATCAAACCTCTCACCACCAATGCATTTGGGACCCAGCTGGTGATGACAACAGAGCAGAGGTTCTGTCTGCCTGGGCGTGTGGGTGCCAAGGGCAGGAAGTTGCTGAACTGTAGCCTGCCTTGGAAACAGACGTTCAATGAACTTCATGGGCGATAGGATCTGTGCCAAGTGATGGGAGGACTGCCCAGCTGAAGCATCTCATGATCTCGTGGGCTGCAAGCACCGGCCTGCGGCGTGTACTCGGGTTCACGGGGGAGGAGTTCGCTGTCCCAAGGGGGTTATTAAAGTTAATGGAATTATTTGCAAGGCACTGCAAGTGAATGGGTCCCCCCAAGCCTGAGATCATCACCAGGAACGTCTCTTTGATGGGCCTTGTCTTAGGGTGGACTGGCCCTCTAAGGGAGGGGGCTTAGCCCTCCCTCACTGTGACTGATTAGTTGCCTCCCAGGTAATGGGTGTGGGGGTAGGGATCAGGTGCTAGCCTGCAGATCAGCTGGTCCTCAGATGAAAGGCCAGCAGGAGGCAGCCCGGTGGGGAGGCCTCTGCTTAGGCAAAGGGACTGGGTTTATCTGTTTGAGGCTGGACTCAGGGCCGTCCTTACCCATACACAAAGTATGCAGCTGCATAGGGCACCAGGAAATTTGGGGCACCACATTTCCTGGTGCCCTGCACAGCAACGTGCTGCGCCAGCCCCTGCTCTTCCCCAGGGCCCCCGCCCCTGCTCCGCCTCTGCCCCTTCCCCGCCTCACCAACACTCCCCTGAAGACTCCAGAAGCGGTCGGGCCTGCACTCAACACATGGTAAGTGGAGCAACCCGGCCCCAGCCTGCTCCGCTCTCCTGGCTTCTAGCCGTGCCGCCAGCGAGTGCTGGGGGGTGGTTCCCCCCGCCCCACAAGCCTGGGAGCCAGGGGAGCAGAGTAGTCTGGGGCTGGGTTACTCTGCTTCTCGCAGGAAGTGGCCAACCTCCCCTCCCCCCATGGAGGCCTGGGGCCAGCCCCTCCCCCACCCATGGAGGCCTGGGGCAGGACCCACACACAGCCCGCCCTCGGAAGCCTAGGGCCATCCTCCCCCCGACCCCTACTCCCTCCCGCGAGGCCTGGGGGGCTGTGTAGGGCACCAAAATAGCTAGGGACGGCCCTGGCTGAACTGTTTGGATTTTTGAGGACTGAAATTCTGCTGCCATCGGGAGCTCTATTTGCTGCCCCAGCTAGTGAGCTGCTCCTTGCTTGGGACTTGTATTCTCAGAAACGGGCTAGAGCAATCCTCAGGCACCAGGAAGTGGCCAGACTTCCAAGCGTGGAGTATCTAATGGCTCCCCTGGAGACCGATGGAAACTCTGACAATACAGCCTCTTGGGCCATGAGCCAGCAAAGCACGTAAACGTGGCTATGGGTTTGCAGGATCCAGGCCTAAGCATGGTTTTAGGACCCTAACTTTAGGCTCCTCATTATAGCATCACACAGCCAAATAACCACAAAGAGCCAGCGTGGAATAAAAGCATCAACACCCCCTCCAAAAATAACCCCCCTACCAACAATTACAAAGGCACTGGGCTCCCCTCTACAAAGGGCTCCCCTCTAGCGTCAGACCCTGATGCCTCTGTTTCCCCTCTTCCTCCACCAAAGACACTGCCACAAACTGCCTTCGAATTATTCTCCCCTTCTGCAGGCTAAATTAATCTCAACCAGCCGTTCAGCTTCTAGCTAGAACCTCCCAGCTCAGCTTTGCATTATGCCCCACCTTCAGCCCCACCCCCTGCAGGCTGAGCAGCCCCTCTATAGGCCTCGCTCCTGCCCCTCCCTGCAGGTAGCTCTGGCCAGGACTTTCCCTCTGGCTGGCAGGGAGAGCTTCTTCCCCAGGCCGCCAGGACCCTGGGGCCCCTCAGGATCCCCTCGTGCCCTACTAGATGTCTTTTCTCAGCCACCCCGAGTCTTCCGCCAGATGCTGGGCCCCTCCTGAGATTCCACCCATTGGCCTTTCCCAGCCCCTAGGCTCCCTCTCTCACGGTGGAAGCCCTGCTCCCAGGCTACCAGGATTCTGCAAGGTGCTGCTGAGGCAGTGTATGGGCTGCTCAGCAGGTCACAGGACCGGGGTTTAGATAGGAGCCACTCACAGTGGCAGATCACTGAGCAATTAATCCAATTCTCTTCCCTGTTACTGCACAACAAATACACAAAGGTTAGAGGGGCCTCTCTGGTTCCTTATACCTGAGTCATGGTGGCTCTAAGAACAGGTACAGGGACTGCCTTTGGTCTGGTTTTGTACAGCACCTAGCCCAATAATAATACCAGGCTCTCAGTAGATCTCAAAGTGCTTTACAAAGGCGGTCAGTATCAGCGCCCTTATTTTACAGATGGGGAAACTGAGGCACAGAGTGAGGAAAGTGGTTTACCTGAGGTCACCCAGCAGAGCTGGGAATAGTCCTGAGGTCTCCTGAGTCCCAGTCCTGTCTCATGCTACAGCAATACAAATAGTAAATAATAACACAATGAAGACAAAGCAAGGCAGCTATAATGCTACTGTCCTGAAGGCTAGAATATGAGAATGGGAGCAGAAGGGATAGTACCTACAAGCAGAGATGTTCAGAAGGGACAGGGAAATGGACTAGCCAGAACAGATTGCAAAGAAAGCAAATGAAATCAGAAAAACCTCAAAAACAAATTCATTCTTTTTTCACACTTCTGAAAATAGCCTAATTACACCCCACACAAAAAAACCCCAACACAAGCCAGGTTGTGGCTCTTTGCTCAAACACCAGGTTGGCTCTGAGGTGCAAATGAGTCCATTTCTACCCAGAATTGAGCCCTACTGCATTTTTTGAAATACGTGAACTTGTCAACACTTCTTAAGCCTGTGGAGAAAAAAAACTCAGCTTGTATGGAAAAGACACGCATAGTTCAACATTCCAAACATTCTCACCGTGAAAATAGCCACAAGTTTCATCACACATGACAATTTCTGGTCTGTAAAATGGCCTGGAATTAAATGAGGACTCTTTCCAGGTGATTCCACTTTCACACAGCTGTAAGAAATGCCATCAGAGCATCACTGTACAGGAATAGAATTTAGCAGCCTGGGTGAATTTCCCTCTGTGCAGAGAGCGCGCAAAGCTTATGTTCTATTCTGAGGGTGTCAGTGGCATTTAGAGCTTCTGCTGGCCTTCTGCATGGCAGCAGAGTCACCCTCGCAAAGGCGATTGGGGTTTAAGCAATAAGTAAACTCAGTTGATTACACTGAGGTTTGGAGCAGACCCTCTCCCACCTGTCTGCACACCTCTCTGACTGACAGTCAGGGCAGTTCTTGCTGGGCTGGAAAATACCCTGTCTGAGGCCAGGTCTACACTACCCCCCTAATTCGAACTAAGGTACGCAACTTCAGCTACGTGAATAACGTAGCTGAAGTTCGAAGTACCTTAGTTCGAATTAGTTCGAACTTACCTTGGTCCACACGCGGCAGGCAGGCTCCCCCGTCGACTCCGCGGTACTCCTCTCGGCGAGCTGGAGTACCGCAGTCGACGGCGAGCACTTCCGGGTTCGACTTATCGCGTCCAGACTAGACGCGATAAGTCGAACCCAGAAGTTCGATTTCCAGCTGTCGAACTAGCGGGTAAGTGTAGCCAAGGCCTATGAGAGTTAGACCTCAGTAAGGCCTTTCCTGGCATGACCAAACCCAGAGCTGTGGTAAACTTGCATCAGGCTGGCATCAGGCAACATTAGGCCGGTACCCAACAACAGGTCTTGGCCAATCTTGCTTATTATTCATAGAACAATGGCTTCCCTGGGCTCTCTGTACAGCTCAACAGGAAGTCAAGGATTCGAAGACAGAATGTTCCACAGCAGACGTCATTTATGGCTCTTGCTCAAGATTTCGGAGGGGAACTGGCTCTGGCTTTGCCAGCAGTGCTATTTGTAGAGTGTATTTCATAATCAACGTTAACTTTGGTGTCTTCCTTTCACCCTGTGACCCAGACACCAGTCAAAGTCCTCACCAGCTGGGTTTGTTGGAGATTACTGGACTGAATATTTGGCAGAAAAGACCGACTGACTCATCAGTCCTGGCTGGTGTGAATGACAGCAGTTAGCCCTTAAACTTTCGTTTACGGTATCACGAGACTCCCATATTAACAAAAGCTCCATCACATGAAGTTAAAAGCACAATATTAACTCTGTATATATGCTAGTGTGTTCTGCTGAACAGGTTATTGTGCATGTGTCACTGCTGCCTTTTGCTGGACAGAATACAGGCTGCTCAGCCATGTGTCAGATGCCCTATACTGCTTGCAATTACTGGAGATTCTCCTTTAGCTCAAGTATTTGAGGCCAGTGCTCTTGGAACAGGAGGATCTGAGCTCTTTTCCCATTGTTGTCATGAAGTTCGAGAGGCCAAGTGGTGACACTCAGTGGTTGTCTGGGTGACTATGGATTTTAGTAGGGTAGTTATATAGCACTCGCTGCATTCCAGTGAATCCCAAACCCCTTCCCAGGCTACAGTCTGTTGCACACCACTGAACGCAGCCACTCCCTCAATGAAGAGCAGCAGTCAAAAAGCACATTCAGGCAGAAGGGAAGATCTTAACCAAAAACAGCAGGGCAAAGGCCTAGTCTTTCAGGAAGTGTCATGGGATCTTTCATATGGATGCAGAGCAGCCAGGATCCCTGCGCAGTGAGCTCCTTGGAGTGGGCTACAATTCTCTTCCCATTGCTGCCAACTCTTGCAATGTTATTGCAAGTCTCGTGACATTTGGTGTTTCTCTTAAAGTTCCAGCTTGTCGAATCTGCAATTAGGTGGGAATCTCGGTTTTCATATAAAAAATAAGATTCTAGTCTCGCTGGTTGCAGAGAAAAGGAACCGAACGCATCCAAGAGGCTCAGAAACCAAAAGGCATAAGACGAACCCAATGTTTATTATTTTTATAATCTCATGATTTGGGGGGGCTTAAATCGTGATGTTTGATGAAGGGGATGGCCCTACTGCTCGGCCCTGGGAGCAGTGATGCAGGAAGAACTGCACTGATGTTGCACTAGTGCAAGTGAGATCTGAGTGTATCAACTGTGTGGGGATGAAGGACTGTGTCAAACCTGCTGGATTTGAACCTGGGGCTGGACCTTGTGCTGCATGTCTGGGAAACTGGAATCCATGCAGGAAATGTGATCTTGAAAGGCCAGTGAGTGACTGTGTTCCCAGTCCTCTCACCCACTAAAGCCTGTGGGTTTAGGACCATCTCTTCTGCCCTCAGGAGTCTCCCACCTTGGAGAGACACATTTTCAAGAGTACCTGTGTTACAACGTGCCCTAGGGTTGGTCACCATCAGCAGAATCAAAGCTGGGTCCTCTGGGTCCAACAGCATGGACCTCTACTGCCTGAGCTAAAGGGCCCACCTCTGTTAGCCAAGGCTGTCAGAGGCTCATCAGCCCCCCTGTGGCCCCGCCACCCCAGATGGGACTGAGTGCCATCCTGTGCGAGTGCGGATTACACCTGCTAATTCCGAGTGCCTTTGGTGGGTGCCCACCTGGATACAAGCCAGGATATCAGGAGCCCTGAGCAGCTGCAAAACCCAGGGCCTTCAGCTGGAGCGGGGGTGGAGTGCCCCTGAAAGTCATGCCTAGGATTCCTCAACAAGAGCAACAGGCAAAAGTCAGCGGGTGCGTCAGCAAGTTTTGGCCAGAGAGCATGGTGGCAGCTCGGAGCAGCACAGGCCTGGCACGCCCTCTGGTGGCTGCAATAGCAATCGGCGTGATGGTAAATATTAACAACCCTGTAACGGCCAGTTCCTATATAAAGTGGTTCTCAACCAGGAGTGTGCGTACGCCAGGGGGTCTGCAGAGGTCTTCCAGGGAGTACATCAGCTCATCTAGATATTTGCCTAGTTTTACAACAGGCTATAGGAAAAGTACTAGCCAAGTTAGTACAAACTGAAATTCCATACAGACAATGACTTGTTTATGCTGCTCTATATACTATACACTGACATGTAAGGACAATATTTATATTCCAGTTGATTTATTTTATAATTATATGGTAAAACAAGAAAGTCAGCAGTGTGACGGCAATAGCATGCTGTGACACTTCTGTATTGTTATGTCTGATTTTGTAAGCAAGCAGTTTTTAAGTGAGGTGAAACTTGGGGTATGCAAGGCAAATCAGCCTCCTGAAAGGGGGACAGCAATCTGGAAAGATGGAGAGTCACAGCTGTAGAAATATGAACATTCACAACGGAAATCCCCAGACACAAGCAGGGCTCCTCCCCGCCACTCCTGTCGGCAGCAAAACCGGCCCCAGATGAAGTTCTGCCCTTCTGTGGTACAAACCTAGCCCCAAGCCGAACAGCTCTCTTCACTCTGCACTGCAGCTCCCGCTCCTCCAGCCCTGTGGCCCCAGCTGCGCCTTCCTGCCTGGGGCCTAAGCAGCTGGGCCTGGCTGCCTGACACCTCCAGACCCTTCACCCTTCCCTCCCTGGGCCCCAGGTCCACCAGCAAGCACAGCAGGAAGGGTTTAGAGACAGACTCTTCTCGGGTGCCAGGCTTTCTCTAGGGTTTGAGTTGGGGCCCTCTCACCCCACAGGATGGCTGTGAGTGCTCTTTCCTCATTTAGCAAAAGGACTTCTGCTCCAGGCAGGAGCTGTCCTTGTAGTCAGCCAGGCACACTCGGAGCACAGGTTTCCACTTGCACAGAAGAGGATCAGGGGCTCTGTCAAGGCTGATTCCTCGCTCTGGCACTTTGAATGCAGAAGGTGGGGCCCACAAGGATTCTAAAAATTAATACTAGCCACTCCAGGCTGGTATTAAACTCCCAACGTCATGGCTTCTCTCGGACTTTGGATGGGTAGATGATGCCACCACCAAGTAAAAAAACAAAAACCTTTTGAGGGATAGCTCCGTGGTTTGAGCATTGGCCTGCTAAACCCAGGGTTGTGAGTCAATCCTTGAGGGGGTCATTTAGGGAACTGGGATAAAAATCTGTCTGGGGATTGGTCCTGCTTTGAGCAGGGGGTTGGACTAGATGACCTCCTGAGGTCCCTTCCAACTCTCATACTCTATGATTCTTAACCCAGGAAGGAGCACTTGGGAATTCCTTCCTGTGGGGTACCCTCAAGCCCTTTCACTCCCCACCCCCTTCCGGGGAAGAGCTGAGAAAGAAAACAAAGGAAATCAGCTTTTGCCACCAGCTAATTAAACAACATGTGCACAAACCTCTTAGGACACAAAAAACCCAATCCTGTTATTAAAAAAGGTAAATTTTAGTAAAAACAGAAAGAAAGTACATCTGGAATTTAGGCTTTTTGCTAGATCTTAAAAAAAAATTACAAAAATTAAGCATCAAGATAGCTCTCTTGAGGTTCAGCTTACAGGTTACAAGCAAAACAAAAGTCCACAAGCCAATAAGAAATAAACAAAGATAAACCTAATCGCATCTTTCTAGACATTTCCTGATCTACTTACATATCTGGGGTTTCAAATGAGGAGTTTTAGGTATGATCTGATGATTTCCATACCTGAGAAAAAGCTTTTTACAGCAGAGTCTCAGCCCCATCTCAGTTCTGTCCTCGTTCTCCGGAGAACAACAACAGACAGACAAAGGGAAAGTTTTTTCCCAATTTTAAACAGTTCTAGCCCTCCCGTTGGCTCTTTTGGTTAGGTGCCCACTCCTTTCCTTTTACCTGTGAACTTATTAACCCTTGACAGGTAAAGCAAGTAGAGAACAACTACCAAGAGGGATTCTGTAGCTAACTGCCTGGCTGGGTGTCCACAAAAGGGTGCTACTCACACCCCCTTCATTTATCACAGGCTCCTTTTCCCTGAGTGTCCTGTTTGTCTTTCCTTCTTTGGGTCAAACTCACTCTGTATTCTCAGTGATTCACAGTGGCACCTCCAAATATTTAATGACTAATCTGCATAACAACAGGCTAAAGAGGAGGACCCCAAGGGCTGGGTTATGTGGGTGAGACAGAAATGCAATACTCGCCCCCGGTTCTGTCCATCTGTCTCCCGTGTGTTTGGCTTAGCCAGGTAAATCAGTCTGAGACCAGAGAAAGGACGGGCCAGTAGGAAAAACACTAGCCAGAGATCTGGGTTCAGTTCTTGCTTCACTACAAACTTCTTGTCTGACCCTGAGAAGTCACTGAGTCTCTCTGTGCTGCAGTGCCTCCTCTGTACAATGGGGTAATAGCATTGGCGTTGTGAGGACAATCTGTTAATGTGTGAGGGATTCAGGTACTATCGTAAAGGGAGGACCCCTAGCTATAATTACCACAGATAGAGGCTGCCAGCTCAGTATGTTCACTGACAAGTGACTAGTTTTAGACCCTGATCCTGTGTCGGGGTCTGCCTGCCTGGAGCTCAGGGCAGGTTTCAGCCCTTTGCCATCCCTAATTTCGTGTCTGAGTTTAGTCCTGGTGAAACAGGCAGGATTTAATGCCCTGCAGAACAAGTTCCAGCACAGGCTGCAGCAGGGCAGCTTGTCAGCCCAGACACACCATACGGCCAAGGCGCAGGGCCGAGGAAGGAACGTGGTGGGGGAGGACTCCATGATAGGATGGCAACCAATAGCTGATACAAGGGAGGGGCGGGGGGCACTGCACAGGCCTCATTGTGGAAGGAGAAAAGGCCCAGACCCTCCAAGGTATTCAAGCAGCTAACCATTGGTGCCAATGGGAGCTGGGCCCCTCAGTACCTTGGAGGAGCTGAACCAAAGTCCCCAAACTCAGATGAGATCTAGGGAAATTAATGGAATTGGAGGGGGGGCATGAATCATAGGAGCCTCCTGTGTTTGTCAGAGTGAAGGGTCTCTCTCCCCCGGTGCCAGCTGTAGTGAAAGGGATGGGACGGCGCAATCGGCTTAACTTCCCCAGTCGCCAGTTGAGCGTTGGGGGGGTGGGATGACGAGGGGAATAATGGAACGCAGGGGAGGGGACTCACTTCATTCCATCAAGTGTCTGCACCTGGGTTTGGCCCTGTCCTGGTGGTTTTCAGTGCATAAAGGTGTGTGGCTCTAGGGAGTCATTTGCAGCTAAGCAGCTCATGGGTGTAGCAGTGTGGGTGCCCCTTGGGAGCTGAGGCAGCAGATTTCTTAGAGGCCCCTAGCCTGCTGGCGTGTGGCCAGAGACGCCTGTAGTTCGCCCTGCTTCAGAGCCGGCCTGGGGGGTTCCGTTGAGCTGATTGCATGGGGTAAGTGAGGGCAGCAGAGTGAGTGTGCGTGTGCATCTAGCAGTAGGCTACCAGAGGGGTGAGCCAAAAGGGATTGCTAGGGTTACCATACGTCCTCTTTTTCCCGGACATGTCCGGCTTTTCGGCAGTCAAACCCCAGTCCGGGGGGAATTGCCAAAAAGCCGAACATGTCTGGGAAAATGGCGGCTCTGCTCCTCCCCGACTCTTCGGCTCTGTTTAAGAGTCGGGCTGCCCGAGCACTACTGGCTTCGGGCAGCTCCCGTGCCTCCGGACCCTGCGCCGCCGGAGCCCGGGAGGGGAAGTGCCCGGCTGGGGGCGCAGGGTCCAGAGGCAAGGGGGCTGCCCGAAGCCCAAGCGCTACCGGCTTCACGGTTTGCCGGGCAGCCTCCAGACCTTGCGCCCCCGGCTGGGCGCTTCCCCTCCCGGGCTCCAGCTG